>NC_135703.1:455000-647500 GCF_964276395.1 Gasterosteus aculeatus
ATTTCAGTAAAACTTTTGTGTTTGGAGTTTCTCTATGAACATTATAATTAATAGAACTTTCTTTGGTAAAGAATAAAACAGTTATTTCATCTTTTTTCTTCATGTTGGGTAAAATAAACATAACGTAAAAGTTCATAATGAATAATATAAAGAACAAAAACATGAGTATTAAGATTTAAACTTTATTAAACAGATTTACTAATATATGAAATGACATGTTGGATCTGAAAATAAGATATAAAGATTATTTTGACAGATTGATTCTGATGCTCATACATTGATTTCTCAGCGATACGAAGGACCTCTGAAGTTTAGCATCATGGTTCTTACTTGAGAGTGTTTTCTGTTTTGTTTACTGTTTGTTCAGCTAACCCAGGTGCATCATGGGAGTTCTCTCCAGTGTTTACGTGTGATTCTTTAGAGCATCACAGATTCAGAGGGAAATGAAAAGCTGGTGGAAAACGCAGAGATAATAAGCAGGGGGGACGGGGGGATAAAAATAGCCGGGTCGACCTCCGTTAAGCTGACATCATGTAAATCCCATCAGCCACTGGGGCGACGCGGACGGATCCACAGCTCGGAGAGCAGGATGATTTATTCATGATTTACATCTGAACACGAGGCCCATTAAAGAAACAAAGTCATAACTGACATTCTGAGGATTTTTATTAATCAATTAAATGGAAGATAAACCCTAAGCCAAAGAGAAATGAGAGAAATGCTAAAATAATTATACCATTTTGACAGTTTTATATCAAATTAAATTAAATTAAAAGGACAATAAATAAAGTAAAGAAAACAATAATAAAATACTATATAAATACTAATAAAATATATTAAAATGTATAGTGAGAAACTTTAATTATTTAATTCATATTCCTAAAACTAGAATATTGGATTGATTTCAATGAATTAAATTATCTGAATATTAAATCAGATGAAAAGTGTTTCATAGAGATTAGAATTAAATCAGAATATTCTGTAGATCGAGTCGTTATTTGTGCGACAGAAAGATGCAAAAAAAGTTACATTTGACAATTAACCAATTCACGAGTAATAAATCTGCTTAAAAGTTCACACAGGTTTAGTGTGTGTGTGTGTGCGTGCGTGTGTGTGTGGTTGTGTGTGGTTGTGTGGTTGTGTGCGTGTGTGGTTGTGTGTGTGCGTGTGGTTGTGTGTGTGCGTGCGTGCGTGTGTGTGTGTGTGGTTGTGTGTGGTTGTGTGTGTGTGTGGTTGTGTGCGTGTGTGGTTGTGTGTGTGCGTGTGTGGTTGTGTGTGTGCGTGTGTGGTTGTGTGTGTGTGTGTGCGTGTGGTTGTGTTACCCGTCCTGTTGTTCAGTCTGAAGGTGGCGCTCTTGTCGGCGAGGCCACAGACGCTCCTCACTGAGGAGGTGCAGGTGTAGCTGGCGTAGTCCTGAGGACGAAGGTTCTTCAGCTTTAAGATCTTCGTCTCCCCCTGAAACACACACACACACAGCTTTGTCTTACTGTACTTGTGAGGACCGCGGATGACCGTGAAAGGAACCCGAAGGGGACCTCTTCTTTTATCAATTAAAAATTGCAGTTGGGTCCGTTTGCACATTGTAACAAGAGGATGAGGAGAAAAGTAAAGGAGGAAGAGGACAAATTAATTGATTTGAAATAAAAATCAATTACCAATAAAAAATAAAGACTCATTTAGATTCCATCACACACCCCAAAGAACCATATGCGCTGGCTGTCCAATTCACTTGGTTGCAAAATGTTTTTCTAGTTCTAGTTTTACGTTTGCAAGATGAACGTGACCACATTGCGTTCAATTTACAAAAGATTCAACAAGTTCACTTTGAAAAGATTCAGTCATTTAGTGACTCAGATGCCGGTGGTCATGGAGAGAAGAGAGAACACGCATGATGAGATTACCATCAGTGCTCGTCACACACACAGAAGGGAAATACCTGCATGCATCCTCTTAAGCAAAGGAAATATTGTTCAATACTGTGATCAGCTGATCAGAGAGGATTAGGGTTGGCGGTTGGTAGGAGGTCAGTCGGAGCGCTGTCACTACCAGACGCCATTGTTAGCTGCAGCGCTGGGAGCCTCGTGGGCAGCGGCGATCAGGAGGCTGATCTGAGCTCACAGGCCGGAGCTCCGGCTGCTCGCCGTCCCTGAGCAGGACACGCAACCTGCTCGCACTGCGTGCACGGGTTAAATATGTCAACCACGGGATAAAAACGCAATGAGAGTCGCTTTCGATCGAAGCGTAACCCTGAACCACAGGTAATGTAAATAAACTCCTCTTGCCTCAACCACATAATACAATGTATTATTGTTATTATCATTGTTTGCACTTCATATTTATTATTTTAATTGTTGACTGAACTTAATTAAATCGTGATTTCCATTTGATTGAATGACTTTATTTTAGCACTAAGAAGTTATGTTAGTTAGTTATGTTCGGCCAACTTAATTGTATTGAGTTAAGTTAATATGAATAATATAAATGTGTTTAAACTCAATTTAAACTTAACTAAATCTAGTTGAAAGTAATTAAATCATTCATATCGATTCAACTGTAACTAACCCGACACAACAACACGGTGTTACAGTAACGTAATTGTTGAGAAACTCGTGTGGAGTAATTTTGGGGGGTTAAGTAAAGGGTGGAGGACGTCTGGATGGACATCTGACCTCTAATGTCCTCTTAACCTGATTTTAACAGAAGCTCACGGACCAGTGGACCACGTCTCCTGGTGTCTGGAAGGTTCCTGGTGGGTTCTTCTGAGGACCACACGGGTCCCAGAGTGTGTGTCTGCTCACCTGAGTGAAGAACGGCTCGTAGATCTCCACGCCGGCATCCGAGCCCTGAGTCAGCGCCTCCCGTCCTCTCCTCCAGCTGTAGTGGACCGGAGGGTTGGAGGAGGCCACACAGCGGAGGAACACCGTCCGCTCAAAGTAGAACTGCTCCTTGGACTCACCCACGCTCTGGTGCACCGTGATCACAGGGTCATCCAGGTCTGAGGGAAGAGGAGGAGAAGGAGTGAGTAGTAGGAAGGGGATGAGTGGAGGAGGAAGGAGAGGAGGAAGAAGATGAAGGAGACAGGGGAGGAAGAGGTGGAGGAGGAAAAGGAGGTGATGAAGAAGAGGGAGAGCTTCTGTTATACACCTACAAAGCTGTAAATATATAAATAGATTAAGATATAAAACCAATTGTGTGGACACAGTTTCTCACTCAGACTGAGATGCTGTAAATATATAAAGATGAACGGATCAGATCAAATATGAGCGCTTGTACAAGCCGTCATTGGCGGACTATGAGGACGCCGGATGGCCTCTGATTCATGGAGGGAGATCTCCACAAACGAGGGAGGAAAGTCGTGGAGGAAAATACGGGACAAATGTGTCCGTGATGAAAAGCAGCAGTGTGGATGCACGGGGCAATAAAGTCTATGATCAATGAATAAAGCAACCAGCGACTTCCACACACAAAGACGTGACTCTCCAGGTCGTCTTCAACAAAACACGTGACTCCACCTGTTGTTCTGGAGGTGAATCGCTCTGCAACACACGCAAGACTTTACAACCAGGAAGTGAAACGAAGGCGTCGACGCGTAAAGACGCAGAAACACGCGGCGACCTTCACTGAGCGTAACGTCCTTCATTGACCATCGTTCTGCTGGATGAGGAGCATCCTCAAAGCCTCCAGGCCCTGAAGGCAGCACTCAGCCACGATGCATTTAGGTACCACTTAAATCCCTGTAATCCCACCCAGGAACATGCTCCAGGTTATTGTGGATGTTACACAACCACACGCTCGCGGCTCGTATTCTTTGGCACTTAGGGAGGAAACTTCTTTTAGGCGGCACAACCAGGAGGGAAAAACCCCCGAGGATGTTTCTGCGCTGCATTACTGGAATGTAGAGCAGGAACAATAGACATGAACATGGTGAAACATCTCGTCAGACAGCAGAGCTCCAGGAGGCTTCAACAAGGAGGCGGAGTTTGAGATGTTTTATCTCCATTATGGACAGAGCGGAAACGCTGACTCAGCAGGTACTGGTTCCCTCTGTTTCCCGTCTGTTATCACTCGGAGCGTCACGCGTAAGTTGCGTTTCACCTCCCTGCCTGAGGGGGGAGCTGGTTTTTGTTTGACCATGTTTCTCCTGTTTCTGGGTTCCTTTGGGTGGTCTAGGGAAGTTAGGTGACCTGCACAGATGTTTTGTTGTTTTGGGCCACGCTCACCCTGAAGGCCTCGTGCTCACAATAAGTAACGATAGGACCAATGCTGCAGGTTAGACGACAAGGTGGGGAGACTCTTTGGTATGTTGCGCTCCGGCTCCCCTAGGCCGTTATTCGTGCTATGCTATGTGGTCACCCTGGTTACAGCCTCAAAGCCAAGCTAACTGTCTCCAGTCAGTTAGTCTTAATGCTAAGCTAACCAGCCGTGTGGGTTCTTACAGTAGACGTCGACGCGGATGGACCGGATGGCGGGGGATCCCAGTCCGTTCTCGGCCTTGCAGTAGTAGCGCCCCCCCTGGTGGCGGCTGATGTTTGTGATCTTCAGAGTGTCGTTCTGCAGCGTTGAGTCGCCGTGACGATCCGAAGCTCCGCCCGCCGTCTTAGTCCAGCGAATCTACACGGGTTCACACGGGGTTATTGGACACGTTGATATTGATGGGTTTGGTTGACACTGGTTTAGGTGGACTAGTTTAGACTGGTTTAGATAAGACATAATACCCGACAACTGTGTGTGTGTGTGTGTGTGTGTGTGTGTGTTTGTTTATGTGTGTGTGTTCAGTCTGAATTGATGCCAAAGATTAAATCCGGCGTGTATGAGGTTCACTTTTGTCCCAATGTAGCATCTGTCGATCAGCTTTCCATCTGTCCCTCATCATCTTCATCATCTATGTATATAGATCTGTGTCATCTATGTATATAGATGATGAAGATGATGAGGATGATATATAGATATAGATATATATATATAGATGATGAAGATGATGATATATATATATATAGATATATATCTATATATAGATATATATATAGATATATAGATATATAGATGGATGTCTTGTCATTTCATCACGAGCTGCATGCTCAACGTTTTTAAAGAAAAACATGTGGAACCGTTGACACACTGAGGCCTTGTTGTCATGACAACTGTTGGCTGCATACATTTAAAACCAATCCGTCGGATCCTCAACATTCATTCATTCATTCACGGTTTCCGTCTCTAAGGGATCTTGTTGTGAAAGGAAAAGAAGGACGGGGTGATCTGAGAGCTTTTTGGGGGTAAAAAGTTTGTCTGTTTATTTTCATAATATTTATATTTTGGTTTAAAGTTTTCATAATGTAGATCAAAACGTTGGTAACAGACTTATTCTTTTTTTTTTTAAGATTTCAAATGTTTAAAGTGACACTTAATGAAAATATTGCATCTTTAATCTCATAATAAATCTAAATCTATATTATCTTACAGAAAAATATAATATTAACATTTAAATTCAATGTCAGTAAAACAATCTGAGCGGAAGAAAGAAAGCGATGAAGAGGATGAAATGAAAATGCAGTGGAAGCAGTGCTCTGCAGTGACGCAGTGTGTGTGTGTGTGTGTGTGTGTGTGTGTGTGTGTGTGTGTGTGTGTGTGTGTGTGTGAGCCAGCAGCTCGTCTATTTATAGCCTCGACTGACTGACAGCACAGAGACCAAAGAGGAAGAAATGAGAGACACGATGATGAAGATGGTGAAAAGAGGAGGAGTTAAAAATAAGCGTAGCATCTGATTATTGATTACTGCTGATGTCGTCACAGCCGTATATACATATACACATATATATGCTGAGTGTACATTAATGAGAAATGAAATGAACTTTTTGGATTTTAGCAAATGGCTCCTATGAAACAGAGTGAAAATTTAAAGGGGTTTCCGTATTCACTGTATACATATGTACATAAACATATACATATATTTATACTCATATAAACTTATATTTAGAGATATATAGATATAAATTGGGGCTGTCAACACAATTCATTTATGTGATTAATGTGGGCAAGATTAATGCAACAAAAAATTTTAACGTTGTCAACCTTTATTTACTTTTTGGTAGAGCCAATCAGTTTAAGATAATAATCCTATTCGAACAATTCAGTATATCAATGAATTCAGTATATCAATGAATTCATATAATTAAATATTCAGAATATGATATAACTACCATATCGTAACTGTTATAAATATCCAATATGCTGTTATGCACCAACCGCCAAGTCAAATTCCTTGTATGTCCAACATATTATGGCAATAAATGTTTCCTGATATAAATATCATATAAAAATATATTATATTAAAGGATAAATATATAACAATATAAATATATTTATATAAATTCTATTGGAACATGTATACTGAACTGAACCAATTCTGTCAAGAGGAGAAGGGACATGGAACCAAATATTAGCACTGCTGTATGTATATTTTTGACCCAGCAGATTTTGTCACTTTTCTGTTAACTCATAAAAAAGTCTTAAGAGAACCGAACTTCCTGAATGTTTTTTGTGACAAAGACGTATGTAAACTATATATCAGGGTGCTCAATAGGTCGATCGCGTGCCATTGATAGAAAAAACAACGTCACGCATGTGTGTCTACTGCGGGAGATGACCGGACCTAATGCTAATGCTAACTAGCGATCCTTGCTTACTAACGGACGCATTTATTTAGTTCCAAAGCGACCCAGGCTGACTCCAGTAAGGTAATGACCACGAGGGTACTGGATGCTTGTGACTTGTGACCCTTCTTCTGACGATGAGAGGCTCGTTGTTTTATTCACATCGACTCACATCATGTTGGAGCGCGTCACCGCTACCATTCACCGCTACCATTCACAGCTACCATTCACCGCTACCATTTACAGCTACCATTCACCGCTACCATTCACAGTTACCATTCACCGCTACTATTCACCGCTACCATTTACAGCTACCATTCACCGCTACCATTCACCGCTACCATTCACAGTTACCATTCACCGCTACCATTCACCGCTACCATTCACCGCTACCATTCACCGCTACCATTTACAGCTACCATTCACCGCTACCATTCACCGCTACCATTCACCGCTACCATTCACCGCTACCATTCACCGCTACTATTCACCGCTACCATTTACAGCTACCATTCACCGCTACCATTCACAGTTACCATTCACCGCTACCATTCACCGCTACCATTCACCGCTACCATTCACCGCTACCATTTACAGCTACCATTCACCGCTACCATTTACAGCTACCATTCACCGCTACCATTCACAGTTACCATTCACCGCTACCATTCACCGCTACCATTCACCGCTACCATTTACAGCTACCATTCACCGCTACCATTCACAGTTACCATTCACAGTTACCATTCACCGCTACCATTCACCGCTACCATTCACCGCTACCATTCACCGCTACTATTCACCGCTACCATTCAGCGCTACCATTCACCGCTACTATTCCGCTACCATTCACCGCTACCATTCACAGTTACCATTCACCGCTACCATTCACCGCTACCATTCACCGCTACCATTCACCGCTACTATTCACCGCTACCATTTACAGCTACCATTCACCGCTACCATTCAGTTACCATTCACAGTTACCATTCACCGCTACCATTCACCGCTACCATTCACCGCTACTATTCACCGCTACCATTCACCGCTACCATTCACCGCTACTATTCACCGCTACCATTCACCGCTACCATTCACCGCTACCATTCACCGCTACTATTCACCGCTACCATTCACCGCTACCATTCACCGCTACTATTCACCGCTACCATTCACCGCTACCATTCACCGCTACCATTCACCGCTACCATTTACAGCTACCATTCACCGCTACCATTCACAGTTACCATTCACAGTTACCATTCACCGCTACCATTCACCGCTACCATTCACCGCTACCATTCACCGCTACCATTCACCGCTACTATTCCGCTACCATTCACCGCTACCATTCACAGTTACCATTCACAGTTACCATTCACCGCTACCATTCACCGCTACCATTCACCGCTACCATTCACCGCTACTATTCACCGCTACCATTTACAGCTACCATTCACCGCTACCATTCAGTTACCATTCACAGTTACCATTCACCGCTACCATTCACCGCTACTATTCACCGCTACCATTCACCGCTACTATTCACCGCTACCATTCACCGCTACCATTCACCGCTACCATTCACAGTTACCATTCACCGCTACCATTCACCGCTACCATTCACCGCTACTATTCACCGCTACCATTTACAGCTACCATTCACAGTTACCATTCACAGTTACCATTCACCGCTACCATTCACCGCTACCATTCACCGCTACCATTCACCGCTACCATTCACCGCTACTATTCCGCTACCATTCACCGCTACCATTCACAGTTACCATTCACAGTTACCATTCACCGCTACCATTCACCGCTACTATTCACCGCTACCATTCACCGCTACCATTCACCGCTACTATTCACCGCTACCATTCACCGCTACCATTCACCGATACCATTCACAGTTACCATTCACAGTTACCATTCACCGCTACCATTCACCGCTACCATTCACCGCTACCATTTACAGCTACCATTCACAGTTACCATTCACCGCTACCATTTACCGCTACCATTCACCGCTACCATTTACAGCTACCATTCACCGCTACCATTCACAGTTACCATTCACCGCTACCATTTACAGCTACCATTCACCGCTACCATTCACAGTTACCATTCACAGTTACCATTCACCGCTACCATTCACCGCTACCATTCACCGCTACCATTTACAGCTACCATTCACAGTTACCATTCACCGCTACCATTTACCGCTACCATTCACCGCTACCATTTACAGCTACCATTCACCGCTACCATTCACAGTTACCATTCACCGCTACCATTTACAGCTACCATTCACCGCTACCATTCACAGTTACCATTCACAGTTACCATTCACCGCTACCATTCACAGCTACCATTCACCGCTACCATTCAGTTACCATTCACAGTTACCATTCACCGCTACCATTCACCGCTACTATTCACCGCTACCATTCACCGCTACCATTCACCGCTACCATTCACAGTTACCATTCACCGCTACTATTCACCGCTACCATTTACAGCTACCATTCACAGTTACCATTCACAGTTACCATTCACAGTTACCATTCACCGCTACCATTCACCGCTACCATTCACCGCTACTATTCACCGCTACCATTCACCGCTACCATTCACCGCTACTATTCCGCTACCATTCACCGCTACCATTCACAGTTACCATTCACAGTTACCATTCACCGCTACCATTCACCGCTACCATTCACCGCTACCATTCACCGCTACTATTCACCGCTACCATTTACAGCTACCATTCACCGCTACCATTCAGTTACCATTCACAGTTACCATTCACCGCTACCATTCACCGCTACCATTCACCGCTACTATTCACCGCTACCATTCACCGCTACCATTCACCGCTACTATTCACCGCTACCATTCACCGCTACCATTCACCGATACCATTCACAGTTACCATTCACAGTTACCATTCACCGCTACCATTCACCGCTACCATTCACCGCTACCATTTACAGCTACCATTCACCGCTACCATTTACCGCTACCATTCACCGCTACCATTCACCGCTACCATTTACAGCTACCATTCACCGCTACCATTCACAGTTACCATTCACCGCTACCATTTACAGCTACCATTCACCGCTACCATTCACAGTTACCATTCACAGTTACCATTCACTGCTACCATTCACCGCTACCATTCACTGCTACCATTTACAGCTACCATTCACAGTTACCATTCACCGCTACCATTTACTGCTACCATTCACCGCTACCATTCACCGCTACCATTTACAGCTACCATTCACCGCTACCATTCACAGTTACCATTCACCGCTATCATTTACAGCTACCATTCACCGCTACCATTCACAGTTACCATTCACAGTTACCATTCACCGCTACCATTCACAGCTGCCATTCACCGCTACCATTCACAGTTACCATTCACCGCTACACTCCCCCCCGTCAGGGAAGGGAGGGGGTAGATCGCCACGTTGAAAAGTAGTTTTGTGTAGTTTTGTGTTTAAAATAACATTAACAATTAAACAAAAGTATCTAAAATACACATTTTCGAAAGTCATTACTCATTAGTTGTAAGATTGAACCTATTGATCTAATGGCTTTAATCGTTTTTTAATCTATTGACAGCCCCAATATGAACATTTAAACAAATAGATATAACTTTATATTTATAAATATATATTTATATTTAAATTAAACACTTAGCCTTCCTGAATGTTGTTGAAGTATCAACTGCTTCTTAAAATTATGAAGTATTGATGCATGTAAAGTTTGTGTGTGTGGGTGTGTATGAGTATGTGTGTATCATGGTCTGTTTGACTCTAAATGGACCATAATTCACTAAATGAACATCATGTTGTGTTGAAGAAGACTTGAAACTAGAGACTGAAACATAAACTCATGTTTACAATGTTTACTGAGGGAATAAATCCAGAGAGAAGTAGAGTCATTTCCTCACAGACGTCTATGGGAGCAGAGGAGTCGCCCCCTGCTGGTCACTACAGAGAAGTAGAGTAATTTCCTCATAGACGTCTATGGGAGCAGAGGAGTCGCCCCCTGCTGGTCACTACAGAGAAGTAGAGTCATTTCCTCATAGACGTCTATGGGAGCAGAGGAGTCGCCCCCTGCTGGTCACTACAGAGAAGTAGAGTCATTTCCTCATAGACGTCTATGGGAGCAGAGGAGTCGCCCCCTGCTGGTCACTACAGAGAAGTAGAGTCATTTCCTCATAGACGTCTATGGGAGCAGAGGAGTCGCCCCCTGCTGGTCACTACACAGAATGCAGCGTTAGCAGAGTTCGTGAGGCTACCTGGGGTCGGGGGTGTCCCGTCACCAGACACTGCAGCTCCAGCGTCTCTCCCTCCCTGATGGTGTAGACTCTCTCGCTGTAGCGCTCCTCCTCCACGTTACAGGTGTGACCAGAGTGCACGATGCGGACGGTGGGAGGAGCTGAGGAGAGAAGAAGAAGCACACCTTCATCACAACTTCATCTTCATCATACCTTCACACGGAGGCATTAATGATACACAAAGAGAGGAGAGGAAACAAGAGAAGATCTGGTTGTCCTACTTTCTTCTACTTCTCTATTTCTTGTAAGACATTTTTTCTCTTTGTCCTCCAATGACTTGCGGATGTTTCCTGCTGACGTCATCACGCTTCAGAACACACACAGGATCCCCTCTGAGTGACTGATTCTTCCCAGCATGCACTTCAATGAGAGTTTCCGTCTGAAGAGGAACAAATGCTCCTGAAGAACTACCGGCTGGAGATGTGATGATGGACGCCAGTAGAGTCCCAGCACAAGAGAACCGATGGAACCACAGTAGAGTTTAGATAGAACCATTTGTGTGTGTCCACAGCGGCGGAACTGCTGCGCGCAGCGAGGACAAATGTGAACGTGAAGATGCTGCACAGTGATGTCATAGAGTACACAACACCTCATTTCAGGGATTACACCGCGCAGGACTTCCTGGATCAACAAATATTGACTAACACACTAACTGTCGCACTTACATTGGACTTATAACGGTTCTTATCTACAGCAAGTTGTACATCGGCTTATTTGATGAAATTGCACTTTCTTGTTTCTTGTTCTTCTGAGTTTGTGTCCTTATGGTTAAATGTTCTTATTGTAAGTCGCTTTAGATAAAAGGGTCAGATAAATGACATGTGATGTAATAAAGAACAGCAGACCAACATGGAGACACATCTGAGTGTGACACATTCTCTCACACACACACACACACACACTGTACTTCCTGTTTACACCTGTGGATAAACGTATAACAGTTTATTATAAGGAAACGTATTACAGCTGAATACATCAAACGCACTGTAAACAGGGGTCTCCTCTTTAAGCTGTGATGACACACACACACACACACGTACACACACACGTACACACACACACACACTCACACACACGTACACACACAGTCAGCCTGTGGCCTGTACAGTAGAGCAGTGAAGCTCAGAGGGCAGAAGGAGCTCGCCCTGATTTGACCAGTGTGTGTGTGTCTGTGTGTGTGAGTGTGTGTGTGTCTGTGTGTGTGTGTGAGTGTACGTGTGTGTGTGAGTGTGTAAGTGTGTGTGTGTGAGTGTGTGTGTGTCTATGTGTGTGAGTGTGTGTCTGTGTGTGGGAGTGTGTGTGTGTGTGTGTGTGTGTGTGTGTGTGTGTGTGTGTGTGTGTGAGTGTGTGTGTGTCTGTGAGTGTGTGTGTGTGTGTGTGTGTGAGTGTGTGTGTGTGTGTGAGTGTCTGTGTGTGTGAGTGTGTGTGTGTCTGTGTGTGTGAGTGTGTGTGTGTGTTATTTGAAGTCCTGCAGCTCTCGGTTATGTTTTGTCTCCATAAATCGTCCAATCAGATCGATCCGTTGAGGCTGACCTCAGAGCAGTTTTTAGGTGAAAGCTGATCTGATTCTGAGAGACGTCTTTTATTTAAACCCAGAGCAGGAAAACACACGGGAGCTAAATATTAAAACCACTGATCTCAGGTCTGATTCCTCTCAGCTTTATTCATCTCTCTCTCTCCCTGTGTTACGTAAGCTCTCTCGCTCTATTTCTGGAGCTCAGGGTTTCTCACAGGAAGCTGCCGAGTCAGTCGGCCGGCTAAAAATAACAGCCGACGCCTGATTGGCCGAGACTCCGCTGCATCTGCATACGCAATGAGAAAGGAGGGGGGGGGGGCATTATCTACGTCACAGGGCAGTTCAGTGGCCGCTGTCCCTGATTGGTCGCTTACGTGATGAGGTCATCCGCCAAGGGTTCAAGAGGCCCTCAAGCTTCAGAGGTTCTCCACGAGTTCTTCACAGTTTCACTGGTTCCGTAAGAGATGTTAAGGCATCCTTTAGGAGTTCGAGGGCCTTAAGGGGGTTCTTGTGATCTTTGAAGACGCCTTTGTTTAGTTTTTACTGTTGTCAACATTAAGGTGGTTCAGTCTGTAAAGAAAGAACATCCAGACGACAACGAGCTGTTGTTCTTTAAAGGAAATCAGCGCATCACGTGTTAACGCTGCATTCTGTGTAGTGACCAGCAGGGGGCGACTCCTCTGCTCCCATAGACGTCTATGAGGAAATGACAGAAGTTAAATCCCATCCTGAACGCAGCAGCCGAGGGAGGACGTGAGGAGGTGGAGGAGGAGGTGGAGGAGAGGATCATACTCCAGCTCCCTGTGAAACATCTGAGCTGTGAGAGGATTATGAAGCAGGAAATAAGCGTGTTGATGCCTGAGCAGAGGACGTGTGAGCTCACTGGTCTTCACTGCTAGCAACCTAATAAAAGATCCATAACTCAATCAGCACGGGGGGGGGGGGGGTCTCAGGAGAGTGTGTGGCTTGTTGGGGTGTCCTGATTGCCTCCACTTGTCTCCTCCATCATGTCTGCAGGTGGATGTAAGCTGAGCTCTCAGAACGACAGCTTACATAAGCAAACTGTACTATTATTCTCCCAACATGGCCTTAATCCTCAGAGGATGTGTGTGTGTGTGTGTGAGTGTGAGTGTGTGTGTGTGTGTGAGTGTGTGAGTGTGTGTGTGTGTGTGTGTGTGTGTGTGTGTGTGTGTCTCCCCAAGGTGATGAGCTGTGATGCTGCTGCTGTTAACTTCTCCTCCACTTTGATCTGTAACATAAACCCTCAGTTCCTCCTCACAGGCAACACGTTAGTGTGCATCATCTATGTTATTCCGTATCTATGTTGCTACGCATCTATCCTGCTCCCTTCCCTGGTTTCCTCCCCTCTTCTCCTCCCCTCTTCTCCACAGGGGTTTCATTTCTTCACCCAAATGTTCACTGGAAGAGAAAGAGGCCAGTAGACAACAGAGATGTTCTCTGAGCCGTGAGGTGTCACTCTGCTGTCTCCACCTCTGTGAAGCAGGCAGCGGCAACCAGCAAAACCAACGCACCCAAACACGCTGTGTGACAGCCAGAGGTCAGAGTTCAGACTGTCAGAATGTGTGTTCACTTTGGAGGGAAGTCCCACTCTGACTAGAAAGCAGAGACCAACACGTCGACCTGGCTGGTGGTGTAATGCAGGTGGAGGCTGGTCGGTGTGGTGGTAGTGTAATGCAGGTGGAGGCTGGTCGGGTGTGGTGGTGTAATGCAGGTGGAGGCTGGTCGGTGTGGTGGTGTAATGCAGGTTGAGGCTGGTCGGTGTGGTGGTGTAATGCAGGTGGAGGCTGGTCGGGTGTGGTGGTGTAATGCAGGTGGAGGCTGGTCGGTGTGGTGGTGTAATGCAGGTGGAGGCTGGTCGGTGTGGTGGTGTAATGCAGGTGGAGGCTGGTCGGATGTGGAGGTGGTGTAATGCAGGTGGAGGCTGGTCGGATGTGGAGTTGGTGTAATGCAGGTGGAGGCTGGTCAGTGTGGTGGTGTAATGCAGGTGGAGGCTGGTCGGATGGGGTGGTGGTGTAATGCAGGTGGAGGCTGGTCGGATGTGGAGGTGGTGTAATGCAGGTGGAGGCTGGTCGGATGGGGAGGTGGTGTAATGCAGGTGGAGGCTGGTCGGATTGGGAGGTGGTGTAATGCTGGTGGAGGCTGGTCAGTGTGGTGGTGTAATGCAGGTGGAGGCTGGTCGGATGGGGTGGTGGTGTAATGCCGGTGGAGGCTGGTCGGATGGGGAGGTGGTGTAATGCAGATGGAGGCTGGTCGGATGGGGAGGTGGTGTAATGCAGGTGGAGGCTGGTCGGTGTGGTGGTGTAATGCAGGTGGAGGCTGGTCGGTGTGGTGGTGTAATGCAGGTGGAGGCTGGTCGGATGGGGTGGTGGTGTAATGCAGGTGGAGGCTGGTCGGATGTGGAGGTGGTGTAATGCAGGTGGAGGCTGGTCGGATGGGGAGGTGGTGTAATGCAGGTGGAGGCTGGTCGGATTGGGAGGTGGTGTAATGCTGGTGGAGGCTGGTCAGTGTGGTGGTGTAATGCAGGTGGAGGCTGGTCGGATGGGGTGGTGGTGTAATGCCGGTGGAGGCTGGTCGGATGGGGAGGTGGTGTAATGCAGATGGAGGCTGGTCGGATGGGGAGGTGGTGTAATGCAGGTGGAGGCTGGTCGGTGTGGTGGTGTAATGCAGGTGGAGGCTGGTCGGATGGGGAGGTGGTGTAATGCAGGTGGAGGCTGGTCGGATGGGGAGGTGGTGTAATGCAGGTGGAGGCTGGTCGGATGGGGAGGTGGTGTAATGCAGGTGGAGGCTGGTCGGTGTGGTGGTGGTGTAATGCAGGTGGAGGCTGGTCGGTGTGGTGGTGGTGTAATGCAGGTGGAGGCTGGTCGGTGTGGTGGTGTAATGCAGGTGGAGGCTGGTCGGTGTGGTGGTGGTGTAATGCAGGTGGAGGCTGGTCGGTGTGGTGGTGGTGTAATGCAGGTGGAGGCTGGTCGGTGTGGTGGTGGTGTAATGCAGGTGGAGGCTGGTCGGATGGGGAGGTGGTGTAATGCAGGTGGAGGCTGGTCGGATGGGGAGGTGGTGTAATGCAGGTGGAGGCTGGTCGGTGTGGTGGTGTAATGCAGGTGGAGGCTGGTCGGATGGGGAGGTGGTGTAATGCAGGTGGAGGCTGGTCGGATGGGGAGGTGGTGTAATGCAGGTGGAGGCTGGTCGGATGGGGAGGTGGTGTAATGCAGGTGGAGGCTGGTCGGATGGGGAGGTGGTGTAATGCAGGTGGAGGCTGGTCGGTGTGGTGGTGGTGTAATGCAGGTGGAGGCTGGTCGGTGTGGTGGTGGTGTAATGCAGGTGGAGGCTGGTCGGGTGGGGTTGACACAGAGCAGCAGAGTGTGACCTTTTCCTTCCACATGGAGTAAATGGGGCAGAAAATGGGTCCATATGCTGTGAAATCCCATCAGCATCACAACGGACCGACAACAACAACAACACACAGATGCTGGTTTATTGTTACCACGTATGCTACCACATGTGTTACATGTGTGTGTTATCATGTTACATGTTACATGTGTGTTCAGATCTTAGGGTCCAAAGCTTGCTGTTATCTCACGCAGCAGACCAACGGATGCTGCATCCTAATCCCTTCTCTCCTTCCCTCCTTCCCTCCAAACAGGAAGAGGGATTCTCAGTAAGAGTCCCCTGAGTTGAAGTAACAGTGTGTGATGTAATACGCCTCCTGCTTTGCTAATCTGCCACATTTGAGATTACAGATAATCTGACATGTGACGTCGCACAGGAAGCAGGCTCTTATTTTGACAGGCAGTCGGAGTGAGGAAGCGGCGATGGACTCGGCGCTTCTCCTCAGATTTATTATTTAAATCATGAACTTTATATTTAACATTTCAGCCCGAGTCCTAAGGAGGACAAAAGACGGGACTCTCCAAATGTCACCGCGGTGACGCCATGAAGACGGACAGCAATGAACTCAGATTAAACCAAATGTAATATCACCTTTAAATGAAATGATTACCTTATTTTCCTGCAGAAGTATTGAAGGGTTCTGTCCTGTTTAAGGCTCCATTGAGTAAAGTACGAGAGGGACACACTCATCCAGGCCACGAGGGACAGAAAGGACATTAGAGACACTGACGAAATTAGAGACACTGAGGACATTAAAGATACTGAGGACATAAGGGACATTAGAGAGACACCAAGGAGGCTACTGCACCAGAGCAGTACTACCTCACAATATAAATAAGAGTCCCACAGAGACCCAGTGGACCTGCAGAGACAGCGAGTCCCACAGAGACCCAGTGGACCTGCAGAGACAGCGAGTCCCACAGAGACCCAGTGGACCTGCAGAGACAGCGAGTCCTGAATGAAGCCATTAAAGCAGATTGAGATGAACCTTAACGGGTGTGTGTTTGTGTGTAGTGTACTTGTTGTGTCTCCAGGATAGACTGAACGAGCAACACACACACACACACACACACACACACACACACACACACACACACACACACACACACACACACACACACACACACACAACCTGAATCCCTCGCAAGGTCAAGTCATCCACCATGCAGCCGTGTGAGTGACGTCTCACCGTACACGCCCTGGCCGTGCGCGCCCTGCAGGAAGCCGGTGAACAGCCACAGGAGAGCGACCGCTGCACCCATCATCACATCCTCCTCGCGCCGCCTCGCTGCGTCTCTCCCCCCGGGGGATGAGCGGGTCACACCGGCTCCCCGCCGCCGGGCGGCGCGTCCCTCCGCACAGGTTTCGGGAACGGAGACCCGGTTCACATCCACAATTCCGAGCGTGTCCCCCCAAAGCTACCGTCCCCCCCTCCCTCCCCCCCTCTCTACCCCAAACGACCCGGTCAGATGCGGCAGGAAGGTCCGGCTCCGCTCATCCCGGAGCGAACGTCCGCCGCAGACCGTCAGCGCCGTCGGTCCGCGGAGGCCGAGCGGGCGGCTCAGCCGCGTCTCCTTGGTGGTGACATTGTGCGGGAAGTGAGAATCGTTACGCCGGTGCGACCGAATGCTCGGCCCGGTATTACGCTCACAGGTCCCCGCTGCCCCTCCGCCGAGTCCACCGGGATCCTTGTCCGTGGGTCGGTACCGGAGCTACGTCCATCATCCCGGGGAGAAGCGGTACCCGCGTCCTCGCCCCCCGCTGTCGGCGGCGCGTCGTGCTCCGTGCGCGGCGGGAGAGTCAGAGGAGAGACGGACGGTCCGCGCGACTCCTCGGTGCGCTTTGCCGGTGAGAGACGTCACCGAGAGAAGCGAGCGGCACAGCAGGGGGCTGCTTCCGGAAACACGTTTTTCAAAATAAAAACAGACCATTTTTGTATCGCTTTAAAGGGATTGTTCAACACTATTTAATAAACATGAATAATAATAATAATATAGTGAGGCCCAACCTGCGGTATGTTAAACCTAAATATTGTTTCCGTTACAAACAAAAGAAATTGGTTATTTTCATTTACTGTAACAGCAGATGACAATAAAACACTTCACGGTTAGAAGCTCACAGCTGTCACGAAGGCCAAACCGACCCCCGGAACTTGTTATTTGTTTCTCTTTATTGATTGTATTTTTTATTTTTCACTTAATGAACCGGTTTTGCCGGATGGGGGGAGATAAATGAGCCAAACGTAAAAAATAATCAATAGGTAAAGAAGAAACGGTTAACAAGAAATGTTCTCAAATTGTCATGTGACAAGGTTTGAGAAAGCCAGTCCAATACAGGTGCGGTGTGATCGATTTATTTAAGTCTTTGGTTAAACATTCAGGATTTGACATACCTTTATTTTGACGATCTGTTTCCGGTTCAGGTGTTAATTGCCGCCCGTTTATGTCAAGCGAAACGTCACGAGCCGCTGGTTTAAAGAGTACAAATCGTCGTAGAGAAGAGATTTTTAGAAAATCTTTATTTTACATAAAACCAAGTAGACAATATTGCAGGTATATAATATAACATGTATATATATTAGATTAAATATAATATAATCCATTGGTCGATCTGGATCCGCCCCCCCCCCCCCCCCTCAGTCCCGGTAACGCGTTACAAAGTAATGCTGTAATTCCACTACTTTATGCGGTAACGAGCATGTAACAAAAGTATTTATTGAAATCAAGTAACTGTTACAATTACTGAATGTAAATGAGTTGGTGACTCGCGTTACTCTTAAATCGTAAGTAAGTATCTGCCTTTCAGCACAACGTGGTATGAGCCACCAAACGTTGTGTGTCTCATTTCAGTGCCTAGAGAAGAAAATAGTCCCTGTACGTGCGCGCGAACACCGCCTCATTCATTCACACGGCTCAACACGTCCACCTTAATTGTCCGGTCGCACGAAAACGATCTTTTGTGCGACTTCCGGCCTTTTTTCGCCACCGAGCTAAAGACTGAAACGTCAACTGATGTTTCGCCAAATGGAACGTGTTACTTTGAGTGCGCAGTGATACGGAACGCTCGGGTCAACGTGAACCGGTACGGTACGTTACCCATGAATAAGGCACCACGTGACTCACTCTCAACCAATCACAACGCTGGATTTCACCCCCCGCGTTGTAAATGAAGAGCATTAAAGCGCGTCGTGGCGACAGCGCGGATAGAATGAGCTTTCTCTCCCTGGAGTGTGGACGTTACTTTTCGCTCGTCGTAATTAAAGACACAAATGCAGTGGTGAGTTGTGAGTGATGAGCAGCTGCAAAGACGCGACGCGCGTGTTACGAAGCACCTGTTGACCCCCGAGCAGGGCGGGACGTCCCAGGCCTGCAGAGCTGGACTCACCGATGACGTGCGTCCTCTGTCCACGTCTCAGACACTCATTTTGCATTAAGTATTAAAGGGACTTTTTTACTTCTGTTTGATTTGAAGGCCTGTTGATTACAATAAATAGGTCAAAAAACATGTTTTGTGTTTGACTGTTCAGAACTGTTCATATTCATTACATTTAAAAAGCAGACACACAAGTAACTTCAAACCTACTTTCCCTAGAAACTACTTTGATACATACTTACTTAACAGTAACTGGTAAGTAAGTTAATTACCTTTTAAAGAAGTAACTATCTAAGTAACCTGTCCATCACTGGTTGGTCCATCGATCCTCCTTCTGACGGACGAGAGGCTCCATGTTGTTTTATATTGATTTGTTTTGCCGCGCTGTTGTTTATTTGTGCAGCACATTTCAACAACAATGATGCAAAGTGCTTCACATAAAACCATCCAAACGTAAAGCGAGGAGATTTATAAACAGCTAAGAACATTAATAAAGTGAAACATAAAAGGAAAACAAAGGCTGGGACGAGGAGACGAGGTCAGTGCACAAAGCCTCTGGTGAGCGCGGCCAAGCTTCCACACGGAGGGCGAACCCATCTGGTGAAGACTGCTGCTGCTGCTATGAGGCTTCCTGAGGTGTGACAGCAGGTAGACAGCAGGCTCCGCCCACTGCTCACCAGAACACGCCTCTGAGACCATGACGGACACGACATGTCCCGTGTTGGTTACTTGTCTAGTTGTCTGAATCTTACCAGCAGAATTGATTGGCAGGTCCAGGTGACTTGGAGCTCAGCGGCCGCCGACACCGGAGGGCTTGTTAGCTTGTCGACGGGGGCAAATAAGGCGCGTGACGTGAAGACGGACTGTCTTTATAACTTCACAGTTTACAAAGTGTCTTTATGTCACAGTGGACCTGGAGATTCGTTCTGCGCCTTCCAGCGCTCTTCTCTGGCCAGCGGCGTTTCTCCTCGGAGATCTTCGGTCTGGACATTTGTGTGCAAGGAGAGTGAACTCACAGAAAACACAGAAATGATCAGGCAGTGCAGCGTCAGTCACAACAACCGCGGAAATGTTTCGACCTTTGCTGATGATTAGGTCGAGAGTGTTAGCCTGATGTTAGCCAGATGTTCTGCAGTCTGTTGTGGCTGGTGCTCTGTGCGTCCTGCTGACAGGAGCATCCTGGACACGAGGTGGAAACTGGACCAGGGACCCGGAGAACCTCCAAACGGAGGATCCAGAAACAGGAAAACATGCAATGAAAGCGAACAACACGTGCACATCACCTGTGCTGAATCCCCGTTTCATTGAACCTCATCATTAACTCACCTGTTCCCTCCACGTGGATCCTTCTGCGTCGCTCCTTTTCTCTGGATATTCCACATTTCCTCACACTCGCTGTATATACGTGGTAACAGGATTACACCGAGGATCATTTCTAGCTTCTAAAACAATGAAAAAAAGCAGAAAAACAAGTTTGGGATTCAAGCAGAGAACACGTGATAAGAACACGTGATAAGAACACGTGATAAGAACACGTGATAATGTTCAGTGTTGTAGACTGCGTGTTATTAGATATTATTTAGTACATTAGCATGTGCGATTCATATTTCAATTATTTTATCTAACCCAATTTATAGTGATTTAACTACGTGTATTTATACTCACTGCGTGTATTTATACTCACTACGTGTATTTATACTCACTCCGTGTATTTATA
This sequence comes from Gasterosteus aculeatus, assembly GCF_964276395.1. NCBI lineage: Eukaryota > Metazoa > Chordata > Actinopteri > Perciformes > Gasterosteidae > Gasterosteus > Gasterosteus aculeatus. Next base: position 476,024 of record NC_135703.1, read on the forward strand.
CTCACTACGTGTATTTATACTCACTGCGTGTATTTATACTCACTACGTGTATTTATACTCACTGCGTGTATTTATAGTCACTACATGTATTTATACTCACTGCGTGTATTTATACTCACTACGTGTATTTATACTCACTACGTGTATTTATACTCACTGCGTGTATTTATACTCACTACGTGTATTTATACTCACTGCGTGTATTTATACTCACTACATGTATTTATACTCACTGTGTGTATTTATACTCACTGCGTGTATTTATACTCACTGTGTGTATTTATACTCACTACGTGTATTTATACTCACTGCGTGTATTTATACTCACTGCGTGTATTTATACTCACTGTGTGTATTTATACTCACTACGTGTATTTATACTCACTGCGTGTATTTATACTCACTGCGTGTATTTATACTCGTTCTACCATAATTCACGTTTTATTAATGCACATGACTAATTCAGCTTCTTTCGGGGAGTTTTTTTGTGCTTTCTCCCCTATCAGGTCTCCGTAGATCGTGGTTCCTTCTGGACCCTGGTCCTGACACCTGCCGTGGCCCTGCTGACGCCTGCTGCTGCCATCATCATCATCATCATCATCATCATCATCATTGTTTTAGATATTAATCATATTACTGGACTCGTAAACCAACATGACCCTCTCCTAAAGTCTCTGTGCTCTCCCTCCCCACAGGCTTCTGTGGATGGTGGTTCTATCTGATGGTGGTTCTATGTGACGGTGGTTCTATCTGACGGTGGTTCTATCTGATGGTGGTTCTATCTGACGGTGGTTCTATGTGACGGTGGTTCTATGTGACGGTGGTTCTATCTGATGGTGGTTCTATCTGATGGTGGTTCTATGTGGTGGTGGTTCTATGTGATGGTGGTTCTATCTGACGGTGGTTCTATGTGATGGTGGTTCTATGTGATGGTGGTTCTATCTGATGGTGGTTCTATCTGATGGTGGTTCTATGTGACGGTGGTTCTATGTGATGGTGGTTCTATGTGATGGTGGTTCTATGTGATGGTGGTTCTATCTGATGGTGGTTCTATGTGATGGTGGTTCTATGTGATGGTGGTTCTATCTGATGGTGGTTCTATGTGACGGTGGTTCTATGTGATGGTGGTTCTATGTGATGGTGGTTCTATGTGATGGTGGTTCTATGTGATGGTGGTTCTATCTGATGGTGGTTCTATCTGATGGTGGTCCCTGCAGTGGTCCTGCTGTGCGTCTGGTTTACTACTCACAGTTACTTGAATCATTCTGTCATATAGTCTCATGTATGATACATTGTTCATTCTGTCCTCATGACATCATTGTAGTCGTCCATCAGGAGACGGATCCTCCTCTGACGTTCTCACTGAGGTTTTTTCCCTTTTTTCCCTCTTGGACGGGTTTTTTTCATTTTTTGGGGAGTTGTTCCTGTGCTGATGGAGGGTTTCGGGACAGAGGATGTTGTATGTGTACAGACTGTAAAGCCCTCTGAGGCTAATTTGTTATTTGCGATTTTGGGCTATACAAAATAAAATGACTTGACTTGACTACTCACTGCGTGTATTTATACTCACTACGTGTATTTATACTCACTACGTGTATTTATACTCACTGCGTGTATTTATACTCACTGCGTGTATTTATACTCACTACGTTACGGTTCATGAACAAAGACACAAGACTTTTGATGCTTTTCATCGTTTGTATTGTTGTTTGTTTACAGAATCAGAGACCACACCCCCCCCCCCCCTTGGTATTGGTCCCTGAAGCGTGGCTCCTCCTACCCGGCGTAGGGAAACCTGAGGAGCGCGGCCTGTCCGGGGCCGAGCCGCAGCTCCGTCAGGTCCACCACGCCTCCGCTGCCGTCGGTGCGAAGCACCACCTCCGCCTTCCGGGGCAGCGCCGCACCGCCCAGCTGCAGCCGCGCCTCCTGCCCCGCCCAGTTGAAGGCGGCCACGTAGCGCTCGCTCTGATCCCAGGTACGCAGGTACGCCAGAGAGGAGGAGGAGTTAGAGAGGAGCAGGAAGTCCCCAAACAGCAGGGAGCGCTCCTTTGCCCGGAGCTCGCTGGCAGCGCTGAAGAAGCGGAGGCAGGACAGACGCTCCGCCCGCTCCTCCTGGAAGAGACGTAGTAATACTGCTGTACTAGTACTCCATAAATGCTAGTACTATAGCTATAGCATTTCGACTATTTGTACTTCCCCTACTTGTACTCTTGCAGTACCAGTACTTGTACTCCTTGTACTTTGGTTTATTTTACCTTCAAAGTCCCATTCAGCTCCTCGTCAGAGTCCCAAAGCATTTTGGGAAACGCGTTGTCCTTTAAGACAAAAGGCGATAATAAACAATCACATCAGTGACCACAAGGACTCCTCCGCCACCACCTCGTCCTCACCTCGTCCCTCAGGCCAATCTCGTCCCCGTAGTTGAAGACGGGCGTCCCCGGCAGCGTCAGCAGCAGCAGCTGGTGCAGCTTAACAAGCGCCGGCCCCCCCAGCGAGGCCAGGTGACCCCCGGCCCGTCCCGCCAGGCGCCAGGCCAGCCCGAGCTGGCTGTGGGACGAGTACAGCAGCTGGACGGACTCCGCGAGCTCTGCGGCGTCCCTCCCGCCGGCCCGGAGGACTCCGGAGACCAGCAGGTCCACGCCGGTGGAGTTGAGGAGGACAGAGACGTCCTCGGCCGCGGAACGCTCGGTGACGCCAATCAGGACTCTGGAGGGACAAGGGACAAGCGTTACCAGAGGACTCGGGCGTCCTAAAGGTCCCGGTGGACTCAGGTGTCACAGACTATGACCTCTTGTTGGGACTCTCCTCCGTCCCGTTGTGGACGATGGCTCGGATGTCTGTCCACAGAGACGGCGCCATGGCGGCCACTCGCTCCACCCCCGACAGCTGCACGCCGTCCACGCCTTGCTTCATCCAGAAGACCAGAGCGGACTGAGGACAGGGGGACGGAAGAGTTCAAAGACCGGGTCACAGATTCCGGTTTCACTTCTGTTCAGGGGACGAAGAGGCTCAACTACATTTCCCATGATGCTCGGGGGGACGTAAACAGGGAGTGTAATAGTGAGCTAGCCAATGTGTCTCTCAGCCTGTCTCGCTGTGTCTCTCACCTTCAGCCTCTCAGCCACGTTGGTCACGCTGGTGTTGGAGAACCAGGGTCCAGATGAGCCCCGGTAGTTCGGAGTCAGATCCAGAACCACGGAAATCCCTGCAGAGACGTCGTGAGGTAATAACGTGACGATTAGAACGACGGCGTGTCGGCGGTCAAACATCCGGTACTAAACGTGGCGTTCGTCACCCTTCTTATGCGCCGCGTGGACCAGGTCTTTGAACTGGTCCAAGGTTCCAGACTCAGAGGAGACCTCCTCAAACCTCAGACCCAACGCGTCATCTGCTGGAGCCACGTGGATCGGACCAATCAGCAGACCTTTGACCTTCATCTGAGACAGACGGCCCACCTTCTGCTCCACACCTGAGGGGGGACGGAGGAGGAGACGGAGAAGAAGAGGACGAGGAGGAGGAGGAGAAAGGAGAGGCGGGTTAGGAGGAGTAATCGAACCTCAGTGAGGAAAAGAGGAGGAGCGAGTTCCCACCTCGCTTCTCCTCTTCATGAATAACGAATATCGATGTAATATAAATATAAATGTCGTCACCCTTCAGGTCCATCGGGGCGCTGAAGACCTTAATGTCACCGATCTGGTACATCGGCCCCTCGTTCCACCAGCTGGAGGACGGAAGGTCTCTGCAGCGAGGAGCCTGCAGGACGATGAGGACGGCTCCACCCAACATCCCCAACCAGCCCAACCAGAACACCACCAGCAAAGACCAGCGCGTCCTCACCCAGCTGGGGAGACAGGGGGGAGACGGGGGAGGAGGACAAGTCAGGGTGGGGGAGAGAAAAGGTGCAGGAGCGGAGTGGTGAGAGGAGCAGCAGGACGGAGACAAGGACACCAGGAGGGAGAGACCAGGAGACAGGCACGAGGACACATGGAGGAGGACGAGGGGACATCAGACATGTTGAGACATTAAACTATTATACAATGGTGTGTGTGTCGAGGCCTCCTCACCCCGGAGTCCCCGCCACCCTCAGCAGCTCCTCCTTGTTCAGTCCGGTGAATTTCACCACCTTCTCCTCCACCTCCTCCTCCTCCTCCTCGTCGGGGATCTTCAGCTTCACGGAGCCGTTCTTCTCCTCCGCAGACGGCGCGTCCTCCGCCCGCTCCGCTCCTCCGGTCATCGGCTGTTTCTCCTGCTCCTCCTGGTCCAGATCCGCCTCGCTCACATCGGCCTCGGTCGCATCCGCATCGGCGGGGACCGGGACCGGGACCGGGACCGGGACCGGGACCGGGACCGGGGCCGGGGCCGGGCCGGGAGCCGGGGCCTCCTTCGGATCCGCATCTTTGGTCTCAGCATCCTTCAGGTCCACGTCGGTCTCCTCCGTGTTCATACCGGCGATGATCCGGTACCGATCCGGATGTGAGAATCACACAGCGGCTTAGCGTCAGAGGTGAGGGCGAGGTTCTCTGTCTGTCTCTCTGTCTGTCTGTCTGTCTCTCTGTCTCTCTGTCTGTCTGTCTCTCTGTCTGTCTCGCTCTCTGTCTCTCTGTCTGTCTGTCTGAAAGGCTGCAGCAAATGATGCCTTCACTGCGGTTGGAAACACGGGAACTTCGGCTCTCCTCTCGCGTGTTCTATAGGTTGTTGTTGTTGTTGTTGTTTATTGTTGCATATTCAGATAGAACACAGATATGAGTCGCGTGTTACACATCACTACACACTCGCCTTAGAGAACCTGAATACGCAACAATAATCATAATAATAATAATGATAATAATCATTATGCTGCGTCCGCCAGCTGGCCAGATGTTGACACTGCAGGAGATCAGAGAGCAGCACGTGTGACGCTTCACAACAGCATGAAGCAGAGAAAAGGTGGAGAACCACATCAGACCAAAGACACCATCAGCCCCCACCTGTGACGTAGATGTACTGTCATAGTAGTAGAGTACTAGTACTAGTACTACATCTTGTTCATTGCAACGAGACAAAGGAGTCAACATTAAATAACTCGTTTCATGTTTTTCACATGTCTGTTATTTCATATCCCACCGTCTGCGTTTGTTGCTGACACACATCTTACGTTTGAATGTTTAATGTTAATTGGTGTTCTAGTGTTTGTTCTTTTGTACTTCCTGTAATAAAAGGTCTTTGATTGAAGAACTGAGGAAAACATCTGATTCATATTTCTGAGCTTTTCACAGAGATACAATGCTAGTATACATACATACAGTGTGTAGCATGTGTACTACCTCACACACCAGAAACAAACCCCTACAACCTGTGCAACTAATTATTTACTAACTAAGTTAAAACCTCTTTAAACCCGCCCACTTTTCAGCTGCTCAGAATTTGCATTGACATTTATACCCATGTGTATCTCTGCAACGTAAGGGCTATTTGAATCATTTGTGTGATGGAATAGAAGGGAACACCTACAGGAGGGATTCAGATGTGTGAATATTAGTGTCTGTTACTGGTTACCAATAAATGAAAATGACAAACAGCAGAAATAATAAAAGTTTCAGGTTTTCCAAAAGAAAAAACCCTTGCAGGATGTTCACCACTTTGGAATCACGCAATTGAAGCTTTAAACTTCTCATAGCTCCGTACATGGACATTCTCTCTGCAAAGTCTGGCTTGGATTAAGTGAAGCAGAAGAAAATTAGTTTGTAGTTTGTAGCATTCACAGTTCAGACAAGGTCTCCGCATGTTGGCACATCTGTGCCGTTTGTATTTCCTCATGTACCAAATGATATATTTCCCTTGCACATCGCTTATGGTGTTCAATACATCCAAATACAGTTTGGGACTTAAAAAAAGAAATATATACATATATAGAAGCCCCGCCCCCTGACTGTAATTACGTGAGACTTTACAACTTTGTAACTTTGCAACCTTTATTTCTTCTTCGCTTAGGAACGGCACCCAAATGTGACTGAGCTCAAGCTGTAATCCGCCCGGGATCTTATGAGCTCCTGCCGGTGTGTCTGAGTACCGGGGAGCTCATGCTGCCCACAGGCCCCACTCAGGGTGACCTCTCGCCCCCAGGGGGCTCTCATCTTAGTACTATCAATACCATTAATAATAACAGTAACAATAGTATTAATAATAACAGCAGCAGAGAAAATACACAGAAATATCAAAATACAAATACTGGAATGAATGATCTTAAAGAAACAGAGTTGTTATTCAAAACACGATGACAGGACATATATTTATATGTTTACAAGAGAAAAGCCTTTGGAAACATATCCACACTGTTGTTGGTTGTGAAATATTTTAAAACTATCTGTGAAAAACAAACACGTCACAGCGCCCCCTGACGTCAGCTAAAAATGCTGCCTTCCATGACTGTCGGAAACCGCACTCTCCTCAGGATGAGGCATGTTCAAGTACTCACAAGCAAGTCTTTTATCAAAGTATATCAACGTGATTAACAGAATACATGGTTTTATTTCATGAATTTGTTTTATTGATTAAAAAAATGAAAGTTATAATTTATGCAAGAGACCATCAAAAGCACTAGAAAGAGTTGAAAAAAGGATGATTACAAACATGATGATGACAAATCAACTTCAATAAATCAAATGTACATTTTTTTTAAACAGTGATGATGTGTCATATTAATGATCTAACCTGTAATGAATAAAACAAAATAAATGAATACACAAACGTATAAATACATTTAAAACGTAGTTTAAAATAAATAACTACACATCTCGGAAGTAAGTATTGCACTTTTTAATGTACTAAATCTCAGGTGTACATATTGTATTTTTCAACCAACAAATTTGGTCTGACTGTGACAGTGTTACTTTTAGAAGAACAAAATGAAGTTGTAGTTTACTACTTATCCACCTTGGGGTTAGCTAGGTGCTAACCTCAACTAAACTAAACTACGTTAATATAATGCTCTTATTAAACTATTTAATAAAAACAACAAAAGGAGAATGAATGCGATGATCATGAAACTTTCAATTGAGTCAATTCCTCTTATTTATTCTTGGGAAAACATTTAGAAATCAAGATTTTTTTAGGTGAAGTTTCATATTTCCGAGCTCTGGACTTGTTCCTGAACGCCTCCGCATCAGCGCTCCATTTCGGTCCGCTGTGTTCTGGTCGTCGCCTCGCGCTCCACTCGGACCCTTTTACACCGTTTACCGCACAAAATGGGAACTCTTTAATTTAACCGGAACCGGAGATACACGTAGCGGCCTCAACCACGACAGTTGGACCGAAGAACCGCCGCAGCCGAGGCTCTCTGTGCCGAAGAGAAAGAACAGAAAAAGGTGAGTGGCTCATCCCGGGGCCGGCGTCGCCCGTTAGCGGAGTCCCCGGCTCAGCGCTGCGGCCTTCCGGCGCTCCCGGAACTCGATCTCCGCGGTTCGCGTCCGGACCCTGAGGCCTCCCTCTGGGTTCCGTTCATTCCGCTGAGTATACGTTAACCCTGCTTTTAAACCACGCGGGCCGTAAGACAGTTATTGTTTTTAGTTATTGAGAGGGGGTTTAGCTGATGTTTACTGCCAATAGATACGGTTTATTTCCTCAAAACCGATGACGCCGCTGTTACTTAAGCTAGTGTTAGCGTCTGGGCTAGCTAGCGTCAGTGTCCAGGCTGGCTAGCCTGCTGCTAATCAGCTAACGTTAATATTAGCGGGGTTTGTAACTGGTTTATTTATTTGCTGGATAACAAACTAGCGATCGTCTTACACTGTTGGACCTGTGTATTTGAGTTAATGACATTTTCTGACAGTCGCAGTTTGTTTCACCGGCATGACAACATCGCAGGTGCTAATTAGCCACGCAAGGCTAACGGCTAGCTTAAGGTGGCCGTGAAACAACCCCCTGTGTACCCGACTGGACAGCTCGCTAGACGGCTTAACGGTGGAGGAAACACGTCCCCATGTTATCCTCTTACGTTGGTGTGAGTCGGGGGGGAGGGGGGCTCCAGGGGGGCTCCCTGTGTCCCGGGCAGGTGATGAGACGCGGGGTCACTTCCACTGTTTACTCGTAACAGCAGTTTGTGACGTCGTGCAAGTTTGTCTCAGACAAAGCCGGCTTGGTGGAGTGTGGAAACTACATGTAGTACTTTATAATCTCAGAGGTAAGTATTGTACTTTATACTGTACTATATCTCAAGTTAGATATTGTACTTTTTGAATTTGAATAGTAACTTATTAAACTCCATAATGTAACTGGATAGAAATGGTGTAATAATGAAGATCGTTTATTGGACCTTCTTCCCACAGAAGCTCGATCAGCTGTTCCAGTCTTCCTCTGGGGGAAGTGACCCTTAAGTGGGCCTTGATTATTAAGTTAACCTTTTAGGATTTCCTTTGTCCGCGTTGTCTTGTAGACGTATATATAATTTACAGAACGACTAACGATTTTATTTATACGCTAAATGTTACGTCCATTTTAAGTTGTTAAAATGTTCAACCAATTTCCAAGCATAATTTACAGAATGTGAACCAGAGCATCATTCTACTGTCTATAAACATTCAAATTATAGATGATTTATTGGAGGCATACTGGGGTCCCGAGTACGATACTTTGGTTGCACAACAAGTATTGAAATGTTTTTCTAAACTGTATAACTCTGCTAACAGCTGACTGAGAGACGAGACAAAACAAAAACATTGTCGTGCGGACTAGTGGTTAAAACAGATGATATCGAATAAGATCAATTAAAAAATCTGAGCAGGAATTAAGTGAAGCACGGTTTATTCTAAAAATCCAACTCGCACCTTTTTTCCACCAAAACCGGTGACGTGTATGCAGGTTCTTTTGTGCCGTCATCAGTGAAGACACGGGCCGGGTTCAGTCTGATCTCAGGTCCGAGCTTCACCGTGGACTGTGTCTCTGCGGGTGTTTGACTCGTTTATTTCTCTGGATCGGCTTAAAATCAGGACTTGACATTAGGGTTGTCACGATACCAAAATTATGACTTCAATACTATACCTGCCAAAATATTACGGTACCCGATACTTACAATACCACAAATAGAATAATGGAATATATTTATCTATTATAGTAATAAATAAAACATTTGTACGGTTCCTTTTTTTTACCTGGTATCTGTTTGACTGTCTGTGGGATGAACAATGCTTTATTTACTTGCATAGTTGATATTCTCACATTCATATTTCCTTAACTAAAAATATAAAGGATTAGGTGAAGATCCACCCTCCACCAGCATGTAGCCTATAGCATCAAGTGTGTATTAATTGGTACAGTTTTGTGTGCATTCTGACCTCATGATCCTATCGGCCCACATGAGTGAACTTGTAGGTTGTTTTGCATGTATATATTTCTGCTGGACTATTCAGGAACTTGTTTGGGGTCTTGCTTTGTCTTGTGTTGCTTGATGTTTGACTGTTAGGAAAGTTGTTGTCAAGCTAGCCAACAAAGCTACAGGCTGCCAACTCTCACGGTTTCCCCGTGTGACACGCGTGTTTCCATGTTTTCACACGCACTCACGCCACACATCCAATTTATCACGCAAAAAATAAAAATCTGCGCTGGTTCATCTAAACGGCGCATTTATAACCCAGATTCGCTGCACGTAGCGTAACTTACACCCCCGTCAGCCGTAGCTTCACCCCCAACGTCTCACTCCAAGGTTTAGTGAAAAGTCCCTATAACATTACAAAGAAGCCGACTCGAGAGCACTTCATACTAGCATCAATATGCTAGCGTTTTATAACAAGCTTGCTAACATTGCTAACGAGATGTCTGCTAGCGGCTAAACTTACTTTGTTTATGACAAACTAGCAAGTCAACAATTTTCCAAACACAGTCAAACATCAAGCAAGTGCAACACAAGACAAAGCAGACGTCCTCTTTTACCCGGACGTTTCCTCTTTTCCAGACCTAAAAAAGGCGCCCGGGTAAAAGAGGACGTCTGGTCACCCGAGCTAAGCGATACCTTTCTAGTACCGGTACACCGTGCAACACTACTCGACATGCAATAACCCGGAAGGTGCTGGGGGGGAAGTTGGACCCCGGACCTGATTCTGCGAGGACACAGTGCTAACCACCACAGATCAATCAAAGGTCAATGCAAAGTCCTTCAGCTCCCCTTGAAGTCATAGGAATTTGATTAATAAAGAAGCTTTCACATCATTTTTCCAACCGTGGCTTTTGCTGCCGACCTCAATCAGGACGCAGACCACTGACGCCTCAGAGGGTTCAGGGGGGCGAAAGCCAAACCTGTGACCGACTGGGTTCTGCTGTGGTCCCTGCCCTCCCCCCACAGGAGGTCAGGACGCTCTCTGATGATTAATCTGTTGATAAGAGGATCTGTTCAGCACAGCCTGTTTGCAGGCAGTCAGACAGGCTGCCAAGCTACAAATTAGGCCCTAATCAACTTAGCCTGGACGGGGGGGGGGGGGGGGGCAGGTCTAATAAAACAGCAGCATCAATGGTTCTCTTCATTTAATAATAATCAGCAGTGAGGTTTCTCTGCTGGAAGTAACATTGAGTTGGTATGGAAAAGGCCGTGCGTGGACTCGTAGACCCACAACAGCAACTTCCAAAACACTGTAGTGTGATAAGTTGCCCAACTCGCGCTTTTTGATGGACCCCAAAGCTGTGAATAATCAAGGTGATGGTGTACTTTTGTGTGGACATACATACATCCTACTCTCACTGCTGTAAAGTTAAGTCTACTGTATACAAATAAACTTGGTATTAAAATGAACATTGGCTTCAGTTTACCATGTAATTAATGTGCTGGGTAATGACAAAGACGTTCAAACACAACTGAACGTTTTATGTTTCTGGCAGCTGCCAACCAGCTGCATCCAGGGTCCAGCTGAGCTGAGCGTGCATCTTGTTCTCAACTACATTTAACTTCCCTGTCATTTGCTTTTGCAAAAAAAACTTTGGCACGTTTCTTTCTTTCTTTTTTATTCAAAATTCCCGGGCCCCAAATTCCTGTGAAAATTTACCGGAAACTTTCCGCTCTTTTGCAACCCGAGTTCCAACCGCTACTTAAACCTCTTTATACTTGGTGATGTTTGAACCTATCGCAGTGGATGGAGACGTGGGTTCTGGTCCTGTGTGGAGGACGCAGCTCTGAAGGAGCTTCCTCTCAAACCCGCCCTGAGGTTTGTTGTTGTTTATGAGGAGCGTCTCCTCGGCTATCGTACGTCTTCATCTGAAAAGAGTTTGGAGGAATTGTCTCAGGCTCCAGTTTGTTTTTTTAGTTGTTTGTTTGACGATTGAAGGCACGTTGAAACCTAAAACTAGAGATTGATTGACAGACGGTTTGACCAATCAGCTACCACGTATTGCTTTAAAGCGTAAGTCCTCGTCCCATCAGGTTCTCGGTGTCGTTCTTTGCTCTCCAGTTGTGATGGAACCGATGCTGTTAGCACCTAAGCTAACCTCTCAGACACACTATTATATTCCTGTTGTCACACACACATAAGCCCCATCCATTATCTAACAGGAAGTCCTGATTGGGGCGACCGTGGTGCATGAAGTAGAGAGGGTGCACCTGTAATTTTAAGGTTGGCGGTACGAACCCCGGCTGCTCCATGTCCCACGTCAGTGGGCAAGACACCTAGCTCCTAACTGCTCCTGCTGTGTGGGACGGGTTAAATACAGAGAATAATTTCCCCACAGGGATCAATAAAAGATACTTTCTCCTTCTTGATTGGTCCATGCTTACCGGACACAAATGCGTTACCTGGCGAGATTTCTCGTGAAACCCTCAATTCTTCAGACTTCAGGAATCCCGCTCGGCTTCGGGGCAGTGAACTCATCATTCCTAAGTGGTTCGTGTCATTAAGCCGTTGGGTGAAACTTCCACAATAAATGTCTCCATCGTTTTGTTTTTCAGTTGACGAGACTAAATGACCCAGAAACCAGCCGCTGCTTCTTCTTCTTCTTGGCCGTGTTTCCGCTCCCCCTCCGTCCGTTGGTTGGATGAGTCCCAAACAGCAACAGAACTGTGAGCAGTGATTGGCCGCTGAGCCGGACCGGGTAGCCAACGGGAAGCCAGGTGAGAGGTCAGGTGACCGCTTAAGTATTTTCTGCGTTAGCTAAACCATGCTACGAAGGTTAGCTCAGCACAGCCAGTGGATGAGTGACTGTTAATCAGGTGTGGAGGAGTTTCAGCTCCAATATAAAAAGTCCATGCAATATATTTGTTACAACAACTGTTGGGTAAAAGACAAAAGTGTTGACAAACTTTATGAATACTTTAATCTAGTTCCAGACCAAGAGAGAAGTAAATATTATACGTTTGTCTCCATATGTCGAAAATATTTTATTGAAATGTTTTTATCAAAGCTCCCAACAAATTTATTTAAAATAAGAGTTGACATGTGGAAGTGCTTGTGCATGCTGGGAGTGCACAGACTGAGCAGCGCTCGTCTTGTCCCTGCAGGCTCGCCATCATGGCGGACGTGGACCCAGACACCCTGCTGGAGTGGCTGCAGATGGGGCAGGGCGACGAGCGGGACATGCAGCTGATCGCTCTGGAGCAGCTCTGCATGCTGCTGCTCATGTCGGACAACGTGGACCGCTGCTTCGAGACGTGAGTTTCCACTTTAAGAAGTGTTACTGGGGGGAGGGGGTCAAAGGTCAGCCGAATAACCCCTAGTCTCTTTTCCCCAGCTGCCCACCTCGGACGTTCCTCCCGGCGCTCTGCAAGATCTTCCTGGACGAGAGCGCCCCCGACAACGTGCTGGAGGTCACGGCCAGGGCTATCACCTACTACCTGGACGTGTCGGCTGAGTGCACGCGGAGGATCGTGGGAGTGGACGGCGCCATCAAGGCGCTGTGCAACCGGCTGGTGGTGGTGGAGCTCAACAACAGGACGAGTCGAGACCTGGCGGAGCAGTGCGTCAAGGTAGGAGGACCGGACCAGGTGCTTGTTCTTTAACAAGATGCCTCGTTCACCTAAAGGTTTGATATGCTGTATGTGACCAACAAGACGAGCCCTTCCCTTCTCGCACAATAACCAAAAGAACCGCTAAGGGTTCCGGTATCCATGACGATACCCACTGCTGTGCTTGACCCGTGCGTCCTGCAGGTGCTGGAGCTGATCTGCACCCGCGAGTCTGGCGCCGTCTTCGAGGCCGGCGGTCTCAACTGCGTGCTGAGCTTCATCCGAGACAGCGGCCACCTGGTCCACAAAGACACGCTGCACTCGGCGATGGCCGTGGTGTCCCGCCTCTGCAGCAAGATGGAGCCCCAGGACCCGTCCCTGGAGACGTGCGTGGAGTCTCTGTCCAGCCTCCTGAAGCACGAGGACCACCAGGTAAACCGGCGAGGCGGTGCTGGAGATTCAGGTCCGGTCTGTGGGCGGAGCTAACGGCCTCGCGTTCCCTCAGGTGTCGGACGGCGCTCTACGCTGCTTCGCCTCGTTGGCTGACAGGTTCACACGTCGCGGCGTCGACCCCGCCCCTTTGGCCAAACACGGGCTGACTGAGGAGCTGCTGTCTCGCATGGCGGCCGCCGGCGGCTCGGGGTCGGGCCCCCCCTCTTCCTGTAAGCCCGGCCGGACCTCGACGGGCGCCGCCCCCTCTGCGCCGGACTCCAAGCTGAGCAACCAGGTGTCGACCATCGTCAGCCTGCTGTCCACGCTCTGCAGGGGGTCGCCGCTGGTCACTCACGTAGGTCGACTCGCCTCGGACGGGGGCCGCGCTAAATGTTTTTAGGGGTTCCACATTTTCTGATCCGCTCGCCCGTCTCCAGGACCTGCTGCGCTCGGCGCTGCCAGACTCCATGGAGTCCGCCCTGGGGGGGGACGAGCGCTGCGTGCTGGACACCATGCGGCTGGTGGACCTCCTGCTGGTGCTGCTGTTCGAGGGGCGCAAGGCGCTTCCCAAGTCCACGGCGGGGTCCACGGGCCGGATCCCCGGCCTGCGGCGCCTGGACAGCTCGGGGGAGCGATCCCACCGCCAGCTCATCGACTGCATCCGCAGCAAAGACACGGACGCTCTGATCGACGCCATCGACACCGGAGGTAAGGACGCCGGACGCACGAGGAGGGAGGGGGCGGGGGGGTCCTGGTCAAACATTCTCCTTCCAGATGCTCCACCTCGCTGTGAGGGTGGAGCTAACGTGTCTCCCGCTTCCTTTGTTGCAGCCTTTGAGGTGAACTTCATGGACGACGTTGGACAGACGCTCCTCAACTGGGCTTCAGCCTTCGGCACGCAGGAAATGGTGAAAGAAACACGAGTTTTATTCCGTTATGAGTCGGTCGTAGAGTTTGATCCTGACGATTATTATTGCTACTGAGAATGAATAATAATTACTACAATGTCTCTATAGCGATACTTTTTGTAATGATTCTAATAATAATTAATGTTATTACTGAATAATAATACTAAATATCTTCCTGTTTGTTGTTCCAGGTGGAATTTCTCTGTGATAGGGGGGCGGACGTCAACAGGGGTCAGAGGTCATCTTCACTACACTACGCTGCCTGTTTCGGACGCCCGCAAGTAGCCAAGGTAACTCGCACACGCGCTCTCCTGGAGACCTGCTGTGTTCTGCCCTCTGATTGGCTGTGCGTTATGTTGCGTAATACGTGTGTTTGTGTAGACTCTACTGCGTCACGGAGCGAACCCCGATCTGAGAGACGAGGACGGGAAAACTCCTCTGGACAAGGCCCGCGAGAGAGGACACAGCGAGGTGGTGGCAATACTGCAGTCCCCTGGTTAGTACTACTACTACTACTGTAAGCTGTCCAATAATACTACAACTGAATTATCCAATACTACTACTTTAGCTAATACTACTACTGCTGCTATACTTAAATCCTCCCCGCAGAGAAAGCGTTCCACATAAAGTGTGTTCTGTAGATGAAGCATGTGGCGGTTTAATGAGGTGTGTGTGTGTGTGTGTGTGTGCGCGCGCTGCAGGAGACTGGATGTGTCCCGTCAACAAAGGAGACGACAAGAAGAAAAAGGATGTGAACAAGGAGGAGGAGGAAGGCGGCGAGCCCAAAGGAGACCCGGAGATGGCCCCCATCTACCTGAGGAGGCTTCTGCCTGTTTTTGCACAAACGTTTCAGCAAACCATGCTGCCTTCTATCAGGTGGGAACCCAGAACTCCTCCTCTCTGAGCGTGTCAGTGAAGGCATCGTGGAGTCAGCAGCAATCTGCCTGCTGGGACGGCCTGGGTGTGTTGATTGATCGTCTGTGTGTTCTAGGAAAGCCAGTCTGGCTCTGATCAGGAAGATGGTTCACTACAGCAGTGAAGTTCTGCTGAAGGAGGTGTGTGACAGCGAGACAGGACACCACCTCCCCACCGTGCTGGTGGAGATCACCGCCACTGTCCTGGACCAGGAGGTGTGTGCGCACACACACACACGTCACGAGTCAACTGTCTCGACAACCGTCTGAGCCTCAAGCTTTTAAGGCTCGTTTTTCTCTGAGCGCGGCCTCTCATGGGCGTCTTTGTGTCTCAGGACGACGACGATGGACACCTACTGGCTCTGCAGATCATCAGAGACCTGGTGGACAAAGGTGGCGACGTCTTCCTGGACCAGCTAGCTCGACTGGGTGTCATCAACAAGGTGTCCACTCTGGCCGGCCCGGCCTCCGACGACGAGAACGAGGACGAAGCCAAGCCGGAGAAGGTTTGTCTCCAATTCGTTCAACGAGATCTGAGGACGCGTTTCTTTACACATAAATGTATATAAAGTATCATGTTTAAGTACATTATTTCAAAAAATAAAGTCAAAACACAAAGTAAAGAATGCAAATGTTCAGATGTTTGTCTCCCGTCATAACCGCCTCATGTTGATTTGAGGCCAAAAGAGGAAGAAAAATGGTGATGTGAAGAACCGTGTCCTTGCCGCTGCAGGAGGAGGAGGCGCAGGAGGACGCCAGGGAGGTCCAGCAGGGAAAGCCGTACCACTGGAAGGACTGGTCCATCATCCGGGGGAGGGACTGCCTCTACATCTGGTCCGACGCTGCCGCGCTGGAGCTCTCCAACGGCTCCAACGGCTGGTTCCGCTTCATCCTGGACGGCAAGCTGGCCACCATGTACTCCAGCGGGAGTCCAGAGGGGGGGTCGGACAGCTCCGGTAGGGGGGCGCACAACGTTACTGGTCTCTGGGGATCTTTGTTGCTATACCTGATTTACTCTCCTGTCCTCTACTCCTGCCTTCCTTCTCTACTCTCCTCCTCCGTGTCCTCTACTGTCACATCGTCCTGCCGTCTCCTCCTCGTCCCTCGTCCCAGAGTCCCGCAGCGAGTTCCTGGAGAAGCTGCAGCGGGCGAGGAGTCAGGTGAAGCCGGTGACGTCCAGTCAGCCCATCCTGTCCAGCGTGGGTCCCAGTAAGCTGACTGTGGGGAACTGGTCTCTGACCTGCCTGAAGGACGGCGAGATCGCCATCCACAACTCGGACGGGCAGCAAGCCACCATCCTGAAGGAGGACCTGCCGGGCTTCGTCTTCGAGTCCAACCGAGGGACCAAGCACTCCTTCACCGCCGAGACTTCCCTCGGCTCCGAGTTCGTGACGGGCTGGACGGGCAAGCGGGGCAGGAAGCTGAAGTCCAAGCTGGAGAAGACCAAGCAGAAGGTGAAGAGCACGGCGAGGGAGCTCTACGACGACCACTTTAAAGCCGTGGAGAGCATGCCCAGAGGGGTGGTGGTCACCCTGAGGAACATCTCCACGCAGCTGGAGTCTGCCTGGGAGCTGCACACCAACAGACAGGTACGCCAGCTCCTCTAGAGGACTCTAGGACTCTAGAGGCTACATCACCACTACTACATCTGTCCACACCTTCATCCAGGCGCCAACATCTGAAGTCCAGCAGAGGGCGACTCCTCTGGTCCCATAGAAGTCTTCTCCTTTGATTTATTCCCTCAGTAAGCATTGTAAACCTGAGTTTATGGTCTCTACGTCCTCCTCAGTCCTTTATATGGTCACTTCCTGTTGACCAATTGATGAAACAACATGGCAACAGAGTAATCGGCAAAGCAAAAGGTGACCTCACCATGCAGGTTTCCCTCGATCTCACGTTACATTTACTTAGAAATCAAAGAGTACTAGATGATGGTTTGGTCTCTCTGGAGTGTCGTACTGGACTTTGGTTCCTCCGTCTCTGGATTTAGATTGTCCTCCTCAAACTTCCAGATGTTCAGTTGAATTATTTTGAACTAAACAGCTGCTCCTGAAGGTTGTTGTTGGATTTCTCCAGATGACGAGACCCGAACAGGAAGTGAATGTGGCGTCGTGTTTCATGCGTTGTGCGCTCTGTGTCCTCAGTGCGTGGAAGGGGAGAACACCTGGAGGGACCTGATGAAGACGGCTCTGGAGAACCTGATTGTGGTGCTGAAGGACGAGAACACCATCTCCCCGTACGAGATGTGCAGCAGCGGCCTGGTGCAGGCCCTGTTCACCGTGCTCAACAATGTGAGTAGGACGGGCAGCGTGACGGCGCGGACTCCCAGAAGTCCCAGCGGTAACGCCTTTTTGTCCGTCTGTGTGCGCAGAGCGTCGATCTGGACCTGAAGCACGACTGTAAGCCTTTGATGGAGAGGATCAACGTCTTCAAGGCGGCTTTCAGCGAGAACGAGGACGGCGAAAGGTAACGTGTTCTCCTCCCGTTTCCCTCCCTTCACACCATCGCCACGAGCTGCTTCGTCGTCTGAGCCATCGCTGTCCCTGACTCCTCCTCCTGAGCCGCCGGGACTAGAAGGGAAGAATGAAATCGATCCTACATTGTAATCCAGAAGGCGCTGCAGTTTGTTACATTTTAGAGGAAACTCTTTTTTTTTTTTCCCTCTTGTGGCTACAATGTATTCGATTATATTTTAATCTGTCAAACAATCTGCATTTTAACATTTGTTCCTGAAGAAAGCGTCTGTCCCACATGTGTTCAAGGACTGTTGGAAAGATGAACATCTGCCGATGATGATTGTCAAACCGTAGCCTGTGATAAACGCAGCGGTTTCCCCTCTGACGTGTCTGTGTGTCCGTCCCGTAGCCGACCAGCCGTGGCCTTAATCCGTAAGCTGATCGCCGTGCTGGAGTCGATAGAACGTCTTCCTCTGCACCTGTACGACACGCCGGGCTCCACCTACAACCTGCAGGTGAGCTGCTCTCGCGCTCGCCTTCTCTTTTCTTCTGAGAGCTCCCGACTTAACGGCGGCGCCGCCTTTTTCCTCGGCAGATCCTGACGAGGCGGCTGCGGTTCCGTCTTGAGCGAGCGCCCGGTGAGACGGCGCTGATCGACCGGACGGGCCGCATGCTGAAGATGGAGCCGCTCGCCACCGTGGAGTCTCTGGAGCAGTACCTGCTGAAGATGGTGAGCATCCAGCCGGGACCCGGAGCCGGATCTCACACGCTTGATCCTCGCTCATCCTCTTCTTCATCCTCGTCCCTCAGGTGGCAAAGCAGTGGTACGACTTTGAGCGTTCGTCCTTCGTCTTCGTGAGGAAGCTGAGGGAGGGACAGACCTTCACCTTCAGACACCAGCACGATTTTGACGAGAACGGAATCATCTACTGGGTCGGAACCAACGCCAAGTGAGACCAGCCATCCGTCTTCATTAAAGATGTCAAATGACTGAGTTATTGGCTTTTAGGAACAACGTCACGCTCCACTCCTTCTTTTCTGTTCAGGACGGCCTACGAGTGGGTAAACCCCGCCGCCTATGGCCTTGTGGTGGTGACCTCATCGGAGGGGCGTAACCTGCCCTACGGCCGCTTGGAGGACATCCTGAGTCGGGATAGCTCCGCCCTCAACTGCCACACCAACGACGACAAGAACGCCTGGTTCGCCGTCGACCTGGGCCTCTGGGTCATCCCCTCAGCGTACACCCTGAGACACGCCAGGTAGTACAGTGATAATCAAATGGGTGCATTTCATGAGGATCCTTTTTCTTTAACACCTCTCTCCCCCCCTCCTACCCCCCCCACACACACACACACACACTCACACACACACACACTCACAGGGGTTATGGCCGCTCTGCGTTGAGGAACTGGGTGTTTCAGGTGTCAAAGGATGGTCAGAATTGGACGTCGCTCTACACCCACGTAGACGACTGCAGCCTCAACGAGCCGGGGTAATCCATCCCTCCCTTAATCTGCTGTGGGGATCAACAAATTACCCAGAATGCCCCCGCTCATCGACCAATGGTTGTCGCCCCCAGGTCCACGGCCACGTGGCCTCTGGACCCGTCCAAAGAGGAGAAGCAGGGCTGGAGACACATCCGGATCAAGCAGATGGGGAAGAACGCCAGCGGTCAGACTCACTACCTGTCCCTGTCGGGCCTGGAGGTGTACGGCACGGTGACCGCCGTCTGTGAGGACCAGCTGGGTAAGACCCCCCCTCCCCCATGTAGACCAGGACCAGGGTCCTTCTCGAGCAGCTGCACAAGGTCGCTGTCTAAAGGTCCCACGTTATGTGTGACACTGAACCTTCCAGCGTCTCTCCTCCCCCTCAGGTAAAGCTGTGAAGGAGGCGGAGGCCAACCTCCGTCGCCAGCGCCGCCTGTTCCGCTCCCAGGTGATGAAGTACATCGTCCCGGGGGCGCGAGTCGTCCGGGGCATCGACTGGAAGTGGCGCGACCAGGACGGCAACCCGTCCGGAGAGGGCGCCGTCACCGGGGAGGCTCACAACGGTAAGACGCTCCGGGTCACCCGGGGTCATTTCAGCTTCGATAGTTTCCATCGGTCGAACAAGCTGCTGGTTCAGATGTTTTAACCCTGTGTGTCCTCAGCAGGTTCCCGTCACACAGGAGAACATTTCCACATTAACCCTCTTCACGCACGCACACACACGACCTCTAACACGACCTGTCGCGTATTTCCCACATGACTTGGCGGTGAGCTCATCTAGCAGCTGTTCTTCTCTATACAACACGCAACATGGAAATCAAACACTATTTCAAATAATGTCCTTGATGTGAGCAGATTAGAGTCACATTATCGGTAGTTATACTGTTTCTTAAGCAAACTCACATGGAAGAAAGAACCGTTTAATTCTTCTACCAATGACGCCTCCCTTTTTAAGTGATGCTACAGTCAACGTTTAATCACATCGAAGCAAATCCTTTTCATTTGTTCTGGTACAGGGAATAACGAACCCTTCCTCCCTCTTCGTCTCCCCTCCTCCCCCCTCCTCCCCCTGTGATGTCTCTTTGGAGTCAGAGCCGATGTTTGTGTCACTGAGCTGAACCAGCAGCTCTTGTTGATTTATTGTTTTTAAGAATCGTTTCTCGGTTCGATTTCTCTTGTGGCTCTGAGGCTTTTTTTGAATTTGCATTTACCAGAAATATTTTCTACTTGCTTTGTCATTTTCTGTGGCTGTCCATGTTTTTCTCTCTGGTGGCTCCATCTGGACCAGAAAGCTCCTTTTACTGGAGTTTAAACGTCAGAGGCCCATTTTCTATCCCTAAAGTTACACATCAATGTTGAATTTCAAACCCATAAATAACAATGCCTCCGCCTTCTCTCTGATTGGCTGCTTGTTGTGGCCTTTTGTTTTGGTTGCTGTGTAAGAGATATCAGGAAAGCCAATCAGAGGCAACGGGGGGCGGAGTCACTCATAATTAGCCATGTGCTTCTGTTGAGCATTACTTTTTTTCGAGGTTGATTCTCTTTTACCTCCCAAACTACAGTTTTACATTGAAAATATCACGTGTTGATGTTTGATGAGCAAAACTAAGCTGTGAGACACTGAAGCCTTAAAGCAGCTTGCTGGTCCGCTGAGGAGCTGCTTCTGTCTGTCTGCCTCCTCTACCCGTCTGTCTCTGTCTGCCTGTCTCTCTCTCTCTGCCGGGTCTCTGACATCCATCCGTCCGTCTCCCTCCTTATCTCTCTGTCCATCCAGGCTGGATTGATGTAACCTGGGATGCCGGCGGCTCTAACTCTTACCGTATGGGCGCTGAAGGGAAGTTTGACCTCAAGCTTGCTCCAGGGTTCGACCCTGAGTCGGCTGCCTCAGCGCCGTCACCCAAACCTGTCTCATCCACTGTTTCAGGCCCCGCCTCCTCCACGGTGGGACCTTCCGCCACGCCGGCGGCCAGCGGCGGCACCACGACCACCACCTCCTCCTCGTCCTCCTCCACGTCGTCCTCCTCGCAGCAGCAGTCTTGGAGCAGCCTGGTGAAAAATAACTGTCCCGACAAGGGCGGGGCCGCGTCGCTCGGGGGGGCGGGCTCCTCCAGCCGGAAGGGCAGCAGCAGCTCCGTCTGCAGCGTCGCTTCTTCCTCCGACATTAGCCTGAGCTCGTCCGCGGGGCCGCCGGGCGCCGGCGCCCTGCGCCTGGAGAGGCGGGCCGAGGGGCTGCTGCTGGACCAGGGCCCCGGGGCGGGGGGGGCGGCGTGCATCGGCGCCGACGGGCACGAGCCCCTGGTCGTGCTGTGCTCTGCGGCGCACGGCGGGTCCGGCTCGGCGTCCAGCACCGGCACGCTCACCGCGGACGCGCCCCCGGGCGCCGAGGACGACGGCAGGAACAAGGACGCGTCCTCCGACCCGGCCGCCGCCATCTGCATGGGGCTGGTGAGCGTGAGCTCCCCCGACGTCAGCTCCGTGTCCGAGTCCTCCGGCAAGGACGCGCCTTCCCAGAGGCCCCTCTGCTCGGCGGCCAACGCCCGCCTGTCCGTCAGCTCCCTGCTGGCCGCCGGCGCCCCCATGAGCTCCAGCGCCAGCGTGCCCAACCTGTCGTCCCGGGAGGCCAGCCTCATGGAGTCCTTCGTCCGCCGGGCGCCCAACATGTCCAGAACCAACGCCACCAACAACATGAACCTGAGCCGCAGCAGCAGCGACAACAACACCAACACGCTGGGCCGCAACGTCATGAGTACAGCCAGTGAGTCCCGTAGTACTAGTACTACCAGTGAGTACTGCAACAATACTAATGATCCGCTGATCCGGAAATACTAAAACCGGCCCACGAATGACGAATAACGGAACATTTATTCTTTACCGTTATTGTTGTAAAACATCAGTGAATCGTGTCACTTATTCAGCGGTCATCCGCTTCTTTTAAGTGTGTTCCTAAAGGAACCGGAACTACTGCTGTAACGGACCAGGAGGGAGGTCCTTAGTGTGTCATCAGCGTGGATCCTAACAAGCCCCGCCTGCTGGCTCTGCTGCTCTCTGACCCACTAACTGTCTGTCTGTTTGCAGCTTCTCCTCTCATGGGGGCGCAGAGCTTTCCTAACCTCACCACCACGGGCACCACCTCCACCGTTACCATGTCAACCTCCATAGTAACCAGCAGCAATAACGTAGCCACGGCCACCACCGGCCTGTCGGTGGGCCAGTTGCTAAGCAACACCCTGACGACCAGCCTCACGTCCACGTCCAGCGAGAGCGATACGGGGCAGGAGGCCGAGTTCTCTCTCTATGGTTGGTGACCACACGGCTTCCGCTGACCTGCTGCCTAACTCTTCTGTCACCAGAGCTGCTAAAGTATCAAACACTAATTATTTAATCCTACTTCAGTTAATAATAAGAAGAAAGTGTTTCCTCAGATTGAGTATGAATGCATTTTATATCTGTATGTATTCTCCTCAGACTTCCTGGACAGCTGCAGAGCTAACACGCTATTGGCCGAGCTGGACGACGAGGAGGACCTGCCGGAGCCCGACGACGATGACGACGAGAACGAAGACGACAATCAGGAGGACCAGGAGTACGAGGAGGTCCTGGTGAGAGACCTCTTTGCCTCCATAACATCTCACAGGAAGTGATGTAACGGGGTGTGATGCAAGTGTGTGTGTGTGTGTGTTTCTCGCAGGAGGAGGAGGAGTACGAGACCAAAGGAGGTCGCAGGAGGACGTGGGACGACGACTTTGTCCTCAAAAGACAATTCTCTGCTCTAGTTCCTGCTTTTGACCCGAGACCAGGACGGACCAACGTGCAGCAGACCACCGACCTGGAGATCCCCCAGCCAGGTACACGCCCACATCAGGGTGGCCCCCCTGCAGAGGTCTGCTACATACAGAAACACGCACAAATACCCGTTGTGGATCCACATTCTTGGATGTTTTCAGATATTTTGCTAAAATCTTCAGTTATTTTCCACACGTTACTGAAAAGCTTCTTCGTTACGTTTCAAACCATCGCTGCTCTGTGACGTAATAAAGGAGCTCAAACCTTCTCCTTCTGACAGGGACTCCTCGCTCCGAGGTGCAGGAGGAGGTGGAATGCGCTCCGTCTCCTCACCTGTCTCTCACCCTGAAGGTGCGTCACATGACCGTGTGTGTGCGTACGGGTGTGCGTACGGGTGTGCGTGTGCGTACGTGTGTTTAACGAGCGGTTGCCTTGTGGGTGCAGGTGGCTGGTCTGGGCACCACCCGGGAGGTGGAGCTCCCTCTGTCCAACTACAAGTCCACCATCTTCTACTACGTCCAGAGGCTGCTGCAGCTCTCGTGCAGCGGCGCCGTGAAGACGGACAAGCTGCGACGCATCTGGGAGCCGACGTACACGTAAGAGCCGCCGCAGGAGCCGCGTAGAGTCCTGGTGACGCGTTTGATGTCTGAGTCTCTGTGTCCCTGCAGGATTATGTACCGCGAGCTGAAGGACTCCGACAAAGAGAAGGAGAGCATGAAGATGGTGACACGCCCCCCCCTCACATATTAATGACATCCGAAATCAATGCACCCAGCTGACCTCTGACCTCCTCCCTAGGACCTTTGTGAGCACGGCATCAGTGTGTCCGGGGGTCGCTCCGGCGGTCTGAGCCCCGGCTCGGTCTCGGCCAATCAGAGCAGCGAGATCCTGTGTGTTGCCCGGGAGACGGCGCAGGCGAAGGCAGGCTGCAGCCAGAACGCCTGCGGGGTCGAGGACGTCCTGCAGCTGCTGCGCATCCTCTACATCATCGGCGGGGACGGGGCGTCCAACGCACGCACACTGCAGGAGGGTACGCACGCACGCACACACACACACACACACACACACACACACACTGCAGGAGGGTACGCACGCACGCACACACACACACACACACACACACACACTGCAGGAGGGTACGCACGCACACACACACACACGCACACTGCAGGAGGGTACGCACGCACGCACACACACGCACACTGCAGGAGGGTACGCACGCACGCACACACACGCACACTGCAGGAGGGTACGCACGCACACACACACACACGCACACTGCAGGAGGGTACGCACACACACACACACACACACACACTGCAGGAGGGTACGCACGCACACACACACACACTGTGAACGGAGTGTAAATTTAAAAACATTTGACTAAACTTTACAGTTCGCCCTTCGTTACATTTAATAACGTTGTGTTTATTGTGTTTGATCACTTGTGAATTCGTTGCAGACTTTGACGAGCTGCAGTTCAACGCGTCTCCGGAAGAGTTCACAAGCAAGAAGATCACCACCAAGATCCTGCAGCAGATTGAGGTCAGCTGATCGCCATCACTTCCTGTCTGAAGGCAGCAGGTTGTTTTTAACTTGATGTCTCCTTGTCTCCTTTCCTCCTCAGGAGCCTCTGGCTCTGGCCAGCGGAGCGCTGCCCGACTGGTGTGAACAGCTCACCTCCAAGTGTCCTTTCCTCATCCCCTTTGAGACCCGACAGCTGTACTTCACCTGCACGGCGTTCGGAGCCTCCAGGTGAGTCGTGGGGGGAATAATAAAAGAAATAAATAATAAGCGTGTGAAGTAATAGAAACACGTGAAGAGGAACTACTGAAACGTGTTTCACTCACGGTCCCCAAATTGGTGCCGAAATGAGCAGAATCAGCTCTGAACATCGGAGCTACAATCAATTTAACCAACACGTTAAATCTACACAACTCCAACAAGTTATAAAATCTGATATGCAAATGAGTCCAGAAATATGCACATGACACATTTTTAACATTTCTCAGCGAAGCTAAAAGCTCTCAAAGAAAAGACACTGAAGCTTTAGCCGAGAGGACGCTGATAGAAGCTTTGTTTCCGAGCACAGCGACGAGCATCCAGCACTCTTCTTTTTTGCTTCTGGGTTTGGAAGCTGTCAATCATTTCCGTGCATGTTTAGTCGTATCCAATAAATCTGACTATTTGAAAAAGTGGTTGAAAGGGCTGATCGGACTGCTGTCGCGTGTCCTCGAGTCGTAATCATCTTAAACAATTTGCCGTCCGGAGATGTTTGTTCTGGTATCGCCAATATTGATTTATAACATATGGACATCATAAGTTTCCCGCCTCTTCGACTGACCTCTGACCCCTTCATGTCCCTCAGGGCCATCGTGTGGCTGCAGAACCGGCGCGAGGCGACCATGGAGCGCTCCCGCCCGTCCACCACGGTGCGCCGGGACGACCCCGGAGAGTTCAGGGTGGGCCGGCTCAAACACGAGCGGGTCAAAGTGCCCCGAGGGGAGGCCATGATGGAGTGGGCGGAGTCTGTTATGCAGCTGCACGCCGACAGGAAGTCCGTGTTGGAGGTGGAGTTTCAGGGCGAGGAGGGAACCGGTCTGGGTCCGACCCTGGAGTTCTACGCTCTGGTGGCTGCGGAGTTCCAGAGGACGTCTCTGGGCATCTGGTTGTGTGACGACGACTTCCCCGACGACGAGTCCCGACAGGTGGGCGACAGCGATGACATCATCGATTACTAAGCCGAGGGGCGACGCCCTAATCCCCGCTCTCTGTCTTCCAGGTGGATCTGGGCGGCGGCCTGAAGCCTCCCGGGTTTTACGTGCAGCGCTCCTGCGGCCTCTTCCCGGCGCCCTTCCCCCAGGACAGCGAGGAGCTGGAGCGGATCAGCAAGCTCTTCCACTTCCTGGGCGTCTTCCTGGCCAAGTGCATCCAGGACAACCGGCTGGTGGACCTGCCCGTCTCCCAGCCCTTCTTCAAGCTGCTGTGCATGGGCGACATCAAGTCCACCATGAGCAAGCTGCTGTACCACAGCCGGGGGGCGCCGCCGGGCCACGGCGCCGACCGGCCCCTCCCCTTCCTGCTGCTGTCCGAGGCCTCCACGGAGGAGAGCCAGGAGACCTACTCCCTGGGGAGCTTCGACGAGGACTCCAAGTCAGAGTTCATCATGGACCCCCCCAAACCCAAACCGCCCGCCTGGTACCACGGCATCCTCACCTGGGACGACTTCCAGCTCGTCAACCCACACAGGTGAGACGCCGAGGAGGAGCGGTTACCAGGGGGGAGGTGTTAATGATTAATAACTGGTATAAATGGATATTTAGTCGCATCATTAATACCAACGTTTGTCCTCCTCCTCGTCCTCCTGCAGGGCGAGCTTCCTGAAGGAGGTGAAGGAGCTGGCGGTGAAGAGGAGGCAGATTCTATCCAGTAAGAGTTTATGTGAAGACGAGAAGAACACCAGACTACAGGACCTGATGCTGAGGAACCCTCTGGGATCAGGACCGCCTCTCAGCATAGAGGACCTCGGGTGAGACCGCCTCCCCAACCCAGACCTCCCGCTCCCGGGCCATGTGTACTTGATCTGGTTGGACTAACGGTGGTTCTGCTCGTCCTCAGGTTGAACTTCCAGTTCTGTCCGTCCTCTAAGGTCCACGGCTTCTCGGCTGTGGACCTGAAAACCAACGGAGACGACGAGGTAAAAACCATGCGGTAAACATCTGGTCCCGGTTCCAGATGTTGCCGCGGTAGATCCACAGGGTCCCTGAACGTCTCCTGGTGTCTCACCCCATGTTGTTGATGTACACAGATGGTTACCATGGAGAACGCTGAGGAGTACGTGGAGCTGATGTTGGACTTCTGTATGCACACGGGAATCCAGAAGCAGATGGAGGCCTTCAGAGGTACACACACACACACACACACACAGAAACACACACTATGAAACGGTCTTTATTTCTTCCTCCTCCTGCTCCTCAGAGGGTTTCAATCGAGTGTTCCCAATGGAGAAGCTGAGTTCTTTCAGCCATAAAGAAGTTCAGATGATCCTCTGTGGCAACCAATCACCGTCCTGGACTGCTGATGACATCATCAACTACACAGAGCCAAAGCTGGGTTTCACCAGAGACAGGTGAGTCCCCGTCCTCTAGACGGGTGAGTCCCCGAGTCAGCTGAGTGATCCGTGACCTTTGACCCCTCCAGTCCCGGCTTCCTGCGGTTCGTGCGCGTCCTGTGTGGGATGTCGTCTGACGAGAGGAAGGCGTTCCTCCAGTTCACCACCGGCTGCTCCACGCTGCCCCCCGGAGGCCTCGCCAACCTGCACCCCCGCCTCACCATCGTCAGGAAGGTAAGCTGCTCTCCGATTGGCCCCGGCCTTCCCCGCGCGATGCATGAAGCCCGGTTGCTGACGCTGCGCTCTGATTGGCTGCAGGTGGACGCCACGGACTCCAGCTACCCGTCGGTGAACACGTGCGTGCACTACCTGAAGCTCCCCGAGTACTCCTCCGAGGACATCATGAGAGAGCGCCTGCTAGCCGCCACCATGGAGAAAGGCTTCCACCTCAACTGACCTCCGACCTCCCCGAGCATGCGCCTCAAGCCCGCCTCGCTACCGCGTGACGGACAAATCAGCCGGCCAATCGGACGGGCCGGAGGAGGATCCGTGTGTGCGTTTGGATCACACTTACACACACAATCCTGCCTCCTTCATCCTTTTTGTTTTTATTTTAAAGCTTTTTTTAGTTTCTGTGTGTTTTTGGGTTGCTTGGCCCGGCCGCAGAGGTCAAAGGTCATTTAGTGTTCTTCCCGACGCTCTAGAGACAAACACTGGTTGTGTGCGAGGCACGCGGAGAGGAAAAGAAAAAAGCTACGCTCCCCCTCTTGTATTTTTCTTTGTATATTATTATAAACATTTATTTAACTCAAGTTGCAGTTTGAGGTAAAACGGAAAAAAGATATTTTCAAATGTGTAATGCTCAAAAAAAATCATTAAAATGTTTGCAAAGTATGAAGTGAAGAGGATTCCTGTGGTGTTTGATGGAGGAAAGTCTGATTATTCATAAATATTCCAGTAAGATGAAACCAAACTAATTGATTCCTTTTGACCATCAGTGTTAAAACAAGTTTCATTGATTTTATTTTGGTAAACAATTCAAGTTGAGAGAACCGATATCACTTCCTGTGGCGACTCAGCCGTCGGCCATCTTGTCGAGGGCGGTGAGCGGCGCGAGGACGCGGCTCTTGTTGGTCTCGACCACGTGTCCATTCTGGATCATCTCGTCCAGGATGATGTGGACGCGGTCCAGGTTGAACATGATCTGAAGATGCCGAGGGTCAAAGAATCAAACACCCAGGAACAGGAAGTGCTGCTCAGATGAAGCGCTGTGATTGGTCGGATTAAAGGATACGTCCAGTTCGCTCTGTTGGAGACAAAGTAAAAAAAGTCTCAGCTGTGTGAAGATCAGTTTTATCGGCAAATGAAAAACATTCCTAAGGACACCCCTCCAAAATAAAATTAATTGTACATGAATTACATAAGTCATTTTAAACAAAGTCCTTCAAGCTGATACGTCACATCTTTTAAATATGAACTCACCACTCGGCTGAAGTATTTGTCCAAAACCTCCACAAAGTTATGAAGCAGCTCGTAGACCGAGAGCTCGTTCTGAGGAGACAAAACCATAACTGTATTTACACAGAAATATTATATATTTTACAAGCGTACGGACACTTCATCACCTTTAGAACTTCCTTAATTCTTGGTGTGGTACTTTGAACAAGGTTTTGGAAGCGTTCCTCACAGATGTTGGAGAACCGTGAACTCATGGACATGTTTGAGATATGAGCTCTGTGACATGGTGCATCAGAAGATGGGACACTGGTCAGCTACATCACTCAGGCTGCAGCGTTACGAGTGGTTCTTTGACTTCCTGTGGAAGCAGCTCGTTCTCCTCTGACCTCTCACATAAACTGGGCTTTCAAGTCCACACCTGCTGCTCACTGGGACGGTGAACATCTGATACGTGTACTAGTACTGCAGCACGGGAAGGTGATACGTGTACTAGTACTGCAGCACGGGGAGGTGATACGTGTACTAGTACTGCAGCACGGGGAGGTGATACGTGTACTAGTACTGCAGCACGGGGAGGTGATACGTGTACTAGTACTGCAGCACGGGAAGGTGATACGTGTACTAGTACTGCAGCACGGGAAGGTGATACGTGTACTAGTACTGCAGCACGGGGAGGTGATACGTGTACTAGTACTGCAGCACGGGAAGGTGATACGTGTACTAGTACTGCAGCACGGGAACAGTAAATCTCACCTCGTTGTCCGTGACGCCGACCACGACGTAGAGGGCTGCGTACTGCCGGTAGACCAGTTTAAAGTCTTTGTAGTCCACGAAGGAGCACTGGGGGGTCATTACCAGCGGTTATTACCAGCGGTTATTACCAGGTGCTAAACAGCAGGCGTCATAACAGGGACACACCGGTAGCAGGTACCTGGTCCTTCCTGCGGCTCAGGCAGCAGCGCACCACGTCGGCCTCCAGCTGCGCCCTCCTGCTGAGCTCCACCGGCTGGTAGTACCGGGACAGGCGGGTCTGACCCTGTCGGTTCACCATCAGCATGAACCGGATCATCCTGAGGACACGTGCTGGTATTCATACAGAGATTATAGGACACGCACTAAAACATTTCCCTCTGAGATGCGAAGTACTCGGGTAAAGTACAAGTACCTTAAAGTAGCGTTACACTTTAACAAGGAACGCGAGTGTCCGAGCAGCACTTGAAGGCGGCATCTCGCTGTATCGATGACCCGTTTGTTTGTTGTTTCTGAAACTTACCGGCAGCCGTTAGCTTGTAGCTAAACGAGCCACATCACGACGCAGGCTAACAACAACATGCTAACTGCTGCTAGCTTCTTTGTTTGGATGAAGGTCGTAAAGAGTCGCAGCGGTTCGGAGACTCGCGGTTAAAGATTAAACTTCTATTTCAGTTGAATATTCCAGTTGAAGCGGAGTGAAACGAAACGAGAGACTGCGCGACGGAGCTAACCGCAGCAGTTAGCATGTCTGACGCATGCTCAGTAAAGCCCCCGCTGGTGCGTTCAAGGAGCAAATGAGAAATACAAACTTTACAACCTCAGACCATTATTTTATCAATAAACAGAAGAAAACAATACAGATTCTTCTTTTTCCACAAATGTTCATATTTATCAAATTGTTCAACTTCTTTGTCTATTTTATTTAAGCAGTAAGGTACGAGAGGCTGTACTTTATCATCCAATAATGTAAATATAATAATAATGATGTGCTGTCCTTCCTTCCTGCTTGTTTCACCTGTCTGCATTTGTCTTGTTCAGTGTTGCTTTTTCCTTTATTATGATCTTATGTTGTACTGCAGGTGCGTTTGTTCTGACTGCAGCCGTTTGTGTCTGCTCTGGTCCATTGTAAGCTTTTCTCTTGCTGTGTATTAGTTGTGTCTACACGTTGTCTTGTTTATCTATACAACATCAGGAGAACACGTCCTCTTCTCACTCAGAAGGCAGCGCAGGTACTGATTCAGGCTCTTGTCATCTCCCTCCTGGACTGCTGTAACTCTCTCCTGCAGGTCTCCTGCTACCACCATTCCACCTCTGCAGCTCATCCAGAAGCTGCCTTAAAACATCTGGGGGGGGATAGCAGATGGAAATTAGCCGTTTTTTATTAGTGTGTATTTTCCCTGCAAAAGGAAGAAATAAATGTTTAATACATTACATGTTCCAATAATAATAAAGAGCCAATAAAGATTTTAACAGTAAGAAGTTGCTAGAATGTGTGCAGTTTGTCATAATTGTTATGACATCATTGTACATTTTACTGATTGTACATTGTACACTGAGAATGCTTATAATAACATAAGTATATGTACATATATTTCTCTCTCTCTCTATATATATATATATATTCCACTAGGAGGCAGACGTGTGGATTTCCACATTCTATACACAGTCTTTTAAATATACCGCATATTAGTTAATCATGTTAATAATTAATCATGAGATCATCCTCATAATTATCCAAAAGTTATAAAAGATAAATGATCTAAATTCAGATGGGAGGTGTGATTTCCTAAATTCCCCGAGGGGCCATGAACGCTACATAGGGGATGACAGGGAGGAAAAGTCAAACTAGCTCTTTCCCATGATGCAGCGCGGCTGGCTTCTCCCTCCGTAATCATCGCAGCCAGGGAGAGAGCAGTAATGGCGGCCGGTTAGAGCCACACACCAACTCCGCGTCTTCATTCAGCCGCACTCACTGCAGCCCTCCGGGGGCAAACAGCCCGACTCACGGCGGCGCGACACACACGGACCGGAGACACGGAGCTCCTTTAAGGGGGTCGGGGAGGGGGGGCGGGAATCCTTCAGCCCGGGACTTTCCTTCTACTTTTCTAAAAAAAAAAACATGGATGAGCATCCCGGCGGGGGAGGAGGGTTTGGAGCAGGGAGCCCGAGGCAGCAACAAGGGGGCAACGGCAACGCTAATCCGGGTGTCATGGTGCCGCACCAGCCGGACGAGCTGCCCAGGCAGCAGCAGCAGCAACAGTACACCATCCCCGGCATCCTGCACTACATCCAGCACGAGTGGGCCCGGTTCGAGATGGAGCGGGCGCACTGGGAAGTGGAGAGGGCCGAGCTCCAGGTTAGCACGCTTAGCTAGCGGCGATTTGGCCAGTTCAACGCTAATGTCAACTGTCAACAACTACCGGGGAGAGGGGCAGTTTGCCGTGTAACTTCGCCACTTTTCGCCGAGCAGATTATAATCAACACACGTAAAATTGTCATAAAGTTGTTTGTAGCCTAGCCGGCCGTGTGGCTAAAGTTAACGTGGCTGAGGCACGATTAGCGGGTTGCCCAGTGGGGTTACCGTTAGCTTAGCTGTCAGCGGGGGTGTCGATGGCATTCCCAGGTGTCGTCGTCACTCTCCGCCGATAGTTAGCGATGCTTAAACTCGTGGGAACTTTTTGTTCCACCGCGGTGACACAAGTGCGTTAAAATGAGACGTTTGCTCGAGCTAGCTGGCTAGCTAATCCGCATTTTGGTCGGTCACGCTAACTGCAGGCTAGCGGTGTTTACCAGTGAGTTTAAGCAGCCGTGACGAGTTAGCGTCACGCACCGGTCTGTGGGTCTCATACCTGACCTTTGACCTTAGCAACACCTGTGGGTCAAATCCCGCGTGCTTCCATTAATGTTTATCTTAAATATGAACAACAAGAGTCGTTTCTACACGTGAGTTAATTCAGTGTCACGTGACGGACATCCCATGGAATTGGTTTGATTATTTAAACTGGGATTAGTTAGACTGATGTTTCAACTCCGGTTTAGCGGGAAGCCTGGAAACCGGGAAACCGCTAGCATGGCGCACTGGATACGCTGAGTACCACGCTGATATTAAATCATTGATCAATGACGACAAATTATATAAATGTGAGCTGATTCAGTATCATGTGACAGAATCCTTTTGTTTGTTTATCAGTAAATATTGAAGAGCTTTAAACCAACAGTCCAGCTTTCTCTTTCTATTGGAAAGTCTGAAGAAGTTAACTCGAGCTTTGTTTTAGGGTGCTTTTATTGTGAAACTCTTGACCCAGAATCAAGACATTTCTAAGGGGTTTCTGGTGAAGAGCCGAAGTACAAGATGAAGAAGAGTTGTGAGTCTGAAAACCAGCTGATGGAATGTTTGTTGTGTTCTGAAATACATTTGTTGATTCTGCGGAGAGAAGCCGTAGTCTGTGAAAACATCTGGAGAATATTTAGATCCGTCTGTGTTGAGACGCTGAGGACAAATTGATTAGTCGACCCTTTAAATGTCTGCTGACTGATCTCTCACATCATGGTTGATGGGTGATGTCATAGTTTATTTAAATGACTCACACGGTGAACGTTGGGTTGCATTGTGGGTAATGTCATCCACTTGAATCGTTTATTGAATAATCTGTCCTTCATAATTATAATAGTGTGATGGATCAGTAGTTTAGTCGATGCTGTGCTCATTAATCCGTGACACTTTCGTCTTCTGAAGGCTCCCAGCCCCGGCAGGTCAAAGGTCGTGAGGTTTACCTGGAGAGCAGCCGGGCGGTATTTTGGTAAAGAGAGCAGAGCGGCAACGACAGCCCGACCCCAGCAGGGCGCTAAAAGTAGAGCGGCCCCGATGACGCACGCACGCGTGTGAGAAATCCCTCCTCCCATTTAGCCCGACTGCTCATCGGGTATGTTTGGGTTAGTGAACTAACCTCGTGATCATCACTGCAGAGCGCTTGAGCCACACTCACCGGGGGGGTTTGTGAGCTTGGTTACTATTTAAGAATGATTCTGTCATCAAGCATCAATGCGTCAGCGCTCCAATCAAGAAATCATCAATCAAGAATCCAGCCAGACGACGAACTGCGACCACGCTGCCTCAGTTAATGAAGTGTCCGCGTCCTTCCTGTGTTTTCATGTCCGATAACGACAGACACCACCAACGTGGATGGACGGGACGGTTGTCACAGTAACGAAGGACGCAGACTTTACAGCTAGTCAGTGCACACACGTGTGCCCTCTGAGCCGTGGCTGTCAATCACTGAGCTGACCAATAACGCGTTAGTGCGATGGGTCTTCTGTCTCTCTCGTGGCCAGGGAGGACCTCTTGGTTCCGTGGTGGTAGAGGAAGTTGCGACCTCCAGTATGCCTCTTGATTTGACCCCCCCCCCAGGTCCTCGTTGCCATGGCCACGCTGGCAGACAGCAGCCCGTGTTTGTATAAATAGATCTGCTCGGCCCTCATTGGGTTCGTTTTCAGGAGCAGCTGCTCACTCAGACAGACAGACAGACAGCCGGTGGGGGGCACCGGGGGGTCCTGGTAATCCAGAGGTTCGGGGTGATGTCACCGTCCTTCCCCCTCTCAGAGCAATAATTGTTATAATAATAATAATAATAATAATAATAATGCAGGCTTAGATTTTCTGAGGAAAAATGACAGACGATTTGAATAACGGCGCCTATTTGGTTCTCAGCTGGTGACATCATCACATTCTTTACTTTACAGGAGGAATCTTTTCAACCTTTTGTCTATAAAATGACAAAGGTTGACTGAAAGTTTGCTTGTGTAAAATATAAACAGCTAAATATGTTCAGTTCTCACACAGATGAAATAATGTGATTAGTTCTGGTGTGAACATTCTTACGTGGAAACTATTTGAATACATTTGTGGGGAAAAAAGTTTTCTCTTGAAGGAAAGCTTTTTTATACTTTTTTTCTATAGTTTAAATTTAGAGAAGCATCAGCTTACATCTGCTTGATGTGACCTTTGACCCCTGTCCACAGGCAAGGATAGCGTTCCTGCAGGGGGAGAGGAAAGGGCAGGAGAACCTGAAGAACGACCTGGTCAGAAGAATAAAGATGTTGGAGTATGCTTTGAAGCAGGAGAGGTACGAATCCTGCTGATGATGCTGTGTGGTGCATTCAGGGGCACTTGGTAAACCACAGAATAAAGCACAAAGTGCAGAACAAGAACGGCAGAAGAGGTGAAACGACGTGTATCTATTTTTGTGTCCCTCCTCAGAGCCAAATACCACAAGTTAAAATATGGAACGGAGTTGAACCAAGGAGAGATGAAGATGCCGAGCTTTGAAGCAGGTAGGGGATGAACATCTGCGTTAATCTCTTCTCCTCCTCCCGACGGCCATGAACTCACCGCGGTGCCTGTCTGTCTCCTCTCAGACACCAAGGACTCGGAGGTCTCTGCTGTCCCTGCCAACAGTCAACTCACCTGGAAACAAGGGAGACAGCTGCTGCGACAGTAAGACTTTCCTCACAGTGTCAACCACGAGCTTCATGAACCTCATTTCCTTTAGTAAATGTGACAATTGTAAGAAGCCAACCGGAGAAACATAAACACAGATGATTCCACAACAACCTGAGGAATACAGATTGTGGTGTGTTCAGGTACCTGCAGGAAGTGGGATACACGGACACCATCCTGGACGTGCGTACCCAGAGGGTGCGCTCCCTGCTCGGCCTGTCGGGCTCCGAGCAGAACGGTTCTGTGGAGAACAAGAACCTGCAGCACCTGGTCAACGGCACGGAGCGCCGCAAGGACGGCAAGAGGTACGCACGCGGGGGTCAGAGGTCACACCTCCCCCTGGGGGTCACAGGTCACGCAGCAGTCACACCTCCCCTCGCCGGTTTGCAGGAGTCCGGGTGACGTTCTGGAGACGTTTAACTTCCTGGAGAATGCGGAGGATAGCGATGAAGAGGAGGAGGAGGAAGAGGAGGAAGAGGAGGAGGGAGACCTGATGGCCGACATCAGCACAGACAAACACCAACGAGCCAAGAAACACAAGGCCAAGGTACTCACTCACTCACTCGCCCACTCCTCCCCCCTCTCTCTCCTTAACGCCACCTCCTCTTCCTCCAGGTGGGGAACGAGGGATTGGCATCGGAGGATGACGCCGACACCGAGGAGGCCCTGAAGGAGTTTGACTTCTTGGTGACGGCGGAGGACGGCGAGGGAGCCGGCGAGGCCCGGAGCTCCGGGGACGGGACCGAGTGGGGTGAGGCTCAGTCATGGGGGGGTACTGAGGACACGAGGGAGGGCCTTTATCAATCATCAAGCTGGACAATAAACGCCCGACTAGTGAGAAGAGCCTGAACGCATCACGGTGCGACTCAGTTAGTCTAGCCGTTAGCCGTTAGCTCAGTTAGCTTCATTATTTGACAGCCGCACACAGCTGAGGTGGAAAGCGTTTTACCGTCAAATAACGAAGGAAAGAAGACTCCTAATGTGTGTGTGTGTGTGTGTGTGTCTGTGTGTGTGTGTGTGTGTGTGTGTAGCGGAGCCCCTTCCCTTTCCTCCTGGCGGGGGGAAGTCCTTCCTGTTGGGCTCTGACGACGTGATGCAGAGCGTGATGGGCCTGGGCGACCTCGCCGACCTCACCGTCACCAACGACGAGACAGACTACGGCTACGATGTAAGCCGCCGGCTGCTCCATGTAGCTCCGCCTCCCACCACGCCCACTTAACCTTTAGCTTGTCTCCCCGCCCCGCAGCTCCCTTCCAATAAGGAGTCTTCGTTCAGGAAGACGTGGAACCCCAAGTACACGCTGAGGAGCCACTTCGACGGCGTGCGGGCGCTGGCGTTCCACCCGGTGGAGCCCTGCCTGGTCACCGTGTCCGAGGACCAGACCCTGAAGCTGTGGAACCTCACGAAGACCGTCCCCGCCAAAAAGTACCCACGGCACGCACACACACACACACACAACTCTCATCACACAGCCACCGTAAAGCTGTACAACTCTTCAGATGGTCCTTGAATGCATCGTGTGTGATGAAGTGTTTTGTGTTACAGAAGTGCCTCCTTTGATGTGGAGCCCGTCTACACATTCAGAGCTCATGTGTATGTATCACACACACACACACACACACACACACACACTCGCTCCGAGGTCTCCGGTGAACACGTGTCTCCGTCCTCAGCGGTCCCGTGTTGTCCTTGGCGATGACCTCCAGCGGCGAGCAGTGCTTCAGCGGCGGCATCGACTCGACGATCCAGTGGTGGAACATCCCCAGCTCCAACGTGGACCCCTACGACACCTACGGTGAGCTCCTCCACCCGAACACCACCCTCCTCCAACTCAGCCCTCTGAGGCCTCTCTAGGAAACGCAAGGCGTCCTTCACCCGAGGAAAGGAGATGGAGTCAAACAAGTGGACATAAATAGGTTATGATAGCCGAGCGGTGCAATGACAGACCGCTCCTCTCTGGTCCAATCAGAACCCAGCGTCTTGGCGGGCTCGTGGTTGGGTCACACGGACGCCGTGTGGGGATTGGCCTACAGCGGCATCAAGAACCGCCTCCTGTCCTGCTCGGCCGACGGCACGGTGAAGCTGTGGAACCCGGCGGAGAAGAACCCCTGCATCAGCACTTTCAACACAGACAATGGTGAGTTCCCCCCCACCAACACCACCACCACCCCTCCCCCACCGCCTCCTCAACCCCCCCCACAACCACCACCCCTCCCCTCCAACAGCTGCTCAGTGAGTCCCTCCGTGTCTCTGCAGAACACGGCGTCCCCACTTCGGTGGACTTCAACGGGTGTGACCCCGCCCACATGGTGGCGTCGTTTAATAGCGGAGACGTGGTGGTCTACGACCTGGAGACCTCCCAGAATGCACTGGTGCTGAAGGGCCAGGGAGACGGCAGTAAGACTCTCTCTTACACACTCTGCTTGATGAAACAAATACTGGGGTCATGAGTCCATATTCACCCCCCCCCCCCCCCCCCCCCCCTCCAGGCCTCCCAGGGTCCAATCACATCAACAAGGTGGTGAGTCATCCCACGCTGCCCGTCACCATCACCGCCCACGAGGACCGACAAATCAAGTTCTACGATAACAAGTCGGGTCAGTGTGACTCTTACTGTGTAAAGCAAATGTATGCTGCTGATTCCACGTTGTTATCAAACCGTCCGTCACCTGGACGGTGTTTTATCAGCTGACTTAAATAAGGGTTCTGATCGGATAGAACCAAATACGTTGGTACTGAACATGTCAAACCAAAACTATCTTGGGATCGACACCAAAGATGAGTTTGCACCTGTCTGGGGAACCTGTAGAACCGGTAGGTACAGTAATGGATCTCTGGTGAGGGTCACACATCGAGGACCAGGTGCCTGAATCTCTCATTATTGTGCACCTGGACGGTCGTCTACATCTAAAGGTCAATGAAAATAATGGCCAGATGTTACTACACCCAAAGTCTGACCCTCTGAAGAAGTTATTTATGGTGCCGTCAATCATTGGAATAATTACCCGACGAAATAATGAATGTAATACTTTAATCGTGTCTGTCTCCAGGTAAAGTGATCCACGCCATGGTGGCTCACCTGGATGCCGTGACGAGTCTGGCTGTGGATCCTAACGGGATCTACTTGATGTCTGGAAGTAAGGAGACACTCGGTCCTCCACCTGTTTCTGCTTCTTGTCCTCCACCACCTTCATCATTGTCCCCTCTGCTTGTCCACAACCATCTCGCCTCCTCCTCAGGTCACGACTGCTCCCTTCGCCTGTGGAACCTGGACAGTAAGACGTGTGTTCAGGAGATCACGGCTCACCGCAAGAAGAGCGAGGAGGCCATCTACGACGTGGCCTTCCACCCCTCCAAGGCCTACATCGCCTCCGCAGGAGCCGACGCCCTCGCCAGGGTCTACGTGTAGACCAGGAGGAGGAGGAGCAGAGACCGTCTGCAGGTCTCTGAGCGCGAAGAAGACACACACTCTGCAGCTCCTCCAGGAGGTGCAGCTGTGTCGTCTCCTCCAGCTGACCGAAGACACTGAGACGTTCTCCTGTCCTGTCATGTCCCCCTCCCACGTAGCAAGGACAGACTTGAAGGACAAACTGAGCGTCTATGAGGGTGATGATGCTGTTTAAGGCAGCAGAGACACTTTCAAGCGGTCTGTGTCCCTCAGGCGCTTCATTCAGCCGACGGGGGACGACGGTTCTCCTCCGTAAGGTTTGTCTTCATGAGCGAGGACATTAAAGCACAATAGGAGCCTTTAAAGGACGACACAAGAGGACTTTGTTAGATTACTTGAGAGGACGTTAGAGGCGGTGGGGGACGATGGACGCTAGAGGACGCTGCTCTGAGCGTTGCGATCGCTCTTAAACCAAACCGTGACCTGCCGTTGGTGCTCCATCAGTGACGGTGTAGTAAACACAGGTGGAGCTGCTTAAGGGACAAACCTCACAATCCGTAGAGTAGAAGACGGTTTGAACTCTGATTCGTTCTATTTACGTTTTTTACGTTTTTGAAATCTGAAGTAGACTCAGATCGACAATTTTTTACCGTGTTTTTAAGGAATTACTTTAGTTCAGCGACCTCGTTGGGTTCAAACTCTCGTCCTCAGTCCGTCCTAACGGGCCAATCGGAACCCTGCGGTCTGACCGTGTGGACGCTTTCTGTTTGTGTAAAATAATTCTAGTTTTATAATCGTTTTTATAAAAGTGGAATGGTCTCGTCCGCGGCGCTCTGGGTCCCAAAACCCGCCGAGTTGCGTCGTCGCTCTGGAGGAGGAGCTCCGTCTCTCCTCGTCAGTCCCACAAAGTATAAGATTTATTCATAGAGCGTAAATTTATTGATTTGTGTAGGGGAGGGTTTGGCTTTATGCACTGGTACCTGAACGCACCACGGCCTCCTCACATCCCCGTGTGAGTTTCGAGTTTCAAACGTTGAGAACGCTCCGACAAGCAGGAGCAGGTTTATTTATGTTTCCTTTTTTCTCTTTCATCCTAATGAGCCTGTTTGTGCTGCAGGGGAAACGGTCCAATCAGAGGCCTGCTTGGGCGGGCTTTAAACACTAAGGCTGCTGCCTGATTGGCTGAACATGGGCTGTGGTTTGCTTTAAAGACGGATCTTTATTTCACCACTTTCTTTGTGTAATGCATGATTAATACAATAAAAGGTATTTTTTTTTCTAGTCTTACTGAAAAAAAAAGGAAAAAGTTGATTAATTTGCAAGTTTTGTAAATTCTTTGTTTATTTTGATTCACGAAATATGAAACATCAGATTTTAAAGATTGAACCACATGCAGAACACAACTGAAATGTATATAAAATGTGTATAATAACTATTAAATGGTGTACCTGTCCAGAGGCTCCTCTCCGCTCCTCATTCTGTGGACCAAGCCTCAGGAAGTGTACCGCCAAAATAAAACCTGCTCCTCTAGGTTTTTATGAATCAGAAGCTGAATGAAAACGCTCGTGAACATGATGGTTAGTCACAGTAACGTGTTGCTCTGGGACCAGCGGGGCGCCTGCTTACAGCCACCAGGCCGGCGACACGTGTGAGACGTTGGTTATTGATGCCGTCGCTCGCCAGAAAGGAACACGACACGTGGTTTCATTTAAACGGTTCATTTTATTAACCGCTCATCAAACGGAGCCAAAGTGTTAATAATGCCTGGCGACGTGCGCGCCCTCGATGACTGTGTGGCGGCGGTCGGCGAGGCGCCTGCCGGCCTCCGGGGGGACGGCGGTGGTCGGGGCCCCGCCCACAGCAAGCAGGGCGTGGCCTCCGGGGTCCCGGTCGCTCACCGTCATGGCGTCCAGGCACTCCTGCAGCAGCAGCTTCAGCTGCAGGTTGTCTCGGGTCAGAGCGTCCCGCTGTGTCCTCAGGGCCCCCAGCTTCAGGACAGACACGGTGGTCCTCAGCGTCACCGCCGTCTCCTGCAGAACCACAGGTCAGTGAAGGCAACCTGGACGTCTACTACGTCCTGTCTTTACATCCTACTTCCTTTCTTTGTCTCCTACATCCTATGTCTTGTCTAGATCTCCTACGTCTTTCAGAGCTTGACATGGTGTAAGTATGAAGGGACAACACGCGTCACCATGACAACGGCACAGATATGATTTACGACGGATTTATTTGATACTTTTTACTCTGATTTGAGGAAAGACGTCATCTTATGATCCTCGTCCTACCTCTTCTGGTCCCTCTGTCTCCGCTCCTGTCTCCTGTCTCTGCTCCGCCAAAGGGCACGTCAGTAAGTCCCCCTGGTCCCCCTCCAGCCTGCGGCCCACCTCGGCCACCCGGAGGACCTTCTCGCCCTGGAGACGGAGCGAAGGGTACGAGTGAGCACACGGGGACAAAGGGACGAACTGAGTGAGACGGACGCGCGTCACCTTGGCGACGACGGCCTTCAGCTTCTTGGCGGCGGCGGCGCTCCGGACGGTGAGCAGAGTCAGGCGCCTCCTCGCGGCCCCGCGGCCCCGAGTCAGCTGGTCCTGGAGCACCAGGGTCCTCGCGGCCACCTTCTGGGTGGCGTCCCTCAGGTCCTGCTCCAGCGCCTGGTTTCCTGTCTCGCTGGCGATCAGCTGGTGGTGCAGGAGGGTGGCGGTGTCCTGGAGGACAGGAGGGACAGACGCATGGGGGGCAACACATCATACGCTCATACCAACTTGACCTGGTTTAGTTTGACTTCCTGTCTCTTAAGGGACGAAAATCTCCTCCTGTTATTGGTTCAGAATCAGACCTGAAGCTTCTTTGCCTCCTTCTCGGCTTCGTCCTTCATCCTGATCAGCTGCTGACGTTCCTTCTGCAGCTCCAGCAGCGGTGGGTCCTGGATGTCCTCTTGAAGCAGCAGAGCAATCTGTCCACAGAGAACACACCTGAGGACATCTATGACTTTTTCTCTCCTCACTAATCAGACGTTCCTCATCACTGATCATCTACTGAACAGAACCTGATCTATTGACCCATGACCTCGTCCGCTGTGCTCTGAACGAGGGTTTTCAGTACGTAATAAGAAAAGCTGTCCCAGGATCAGGTACCTGCAGCTTGTGGGACGTCCAGTACACCGTCTTGCTCCTGTTGTACAGCTTCTGGATCTGCTCCATCAGCTCCTGGTGCTGCTGCTCCAGCGGGAGGCTGGCGTCCTCCAGGTCGGCCCGCCGCCTCGCCGAGGCGGAGTTCATCTGCCTCCTGAAGGAGGAGGGGTCACAGATGTGAGGGGGAGGAGGGGTCACAGATGTGAGGGGGAGGAGGGGGAGGAAGGAGCAGTGGTCTCCTTGGACGCACCTCTCTGAGATGAACCTGGAGTGTAGCTCCTGGAGGAGGTTCCCCCACTGCTGCTTCACCAGCTCCACCCGTTTGTGCTGCAGAGACCTCAGACGCTCCAGTTGCTGCAGGTGGACGCGCCAAACCTGAGCCCACTGAAGCTCCGCCTCCTGCAGGTCACGCTGCAGAGTCTGCAATGCAAAGAGGGAGACTGAGGAGGAAGTGGAGCAGCAGGACTAGGAGGGGGGCGGAGCAGCGGGACTAGGAGGGGGGCGGAGCAGCGGGACTAGGAGGGCGGCGGCGGCGCAGCAGCCGGGCTGACCTTGACTGAGTTGTCCAGGCCGTCCAGCTGTCTCTCAAACGTCGGTCTCAGCACCTCCATGTCTCCTCGCAGCTCTCCTGCTCGGCCGTGACGGAGAATCGACCTCCACACTTCGTTGAGCTTCAGCAGGTTCCCCGCCGTGTTCTTCTCCTCCTCCTGCAGCTTGTCCTGGTCCCACAGAGAGGAGGCGCAGCGTGTTTACCAAATGCCCACCACGTTGTCTGATGGCTCGGTGCAGATCAGACACATATTGATGCTTTTAATTTGAAAGGGCTGGAGGCTGTGAGGAATATTTGAAACTTTGTCCAATTAAAACGTGTGAAAGACGGAATTAGTGTGTAATTGGTTCAGTATTCGATGGCATCCATCAGACACATTAGCTTCTAAATCAAAGCTGACGGGCTGTGATGTGGTGGTCTCACGGTGGGGACGGGAAGGACACACCTCCAGAAACAGGGTGAGGGTCTCCTCCTTCTTCTTGGCCATCTCCTCCTCCG
The DNA here is from genome assembly GCF_964276395.1 of Gasterosteus aculeatus. Taxonomy (NCBI): domain Eukaryota; kingdom Metazoa; phylum Chordata; class Actinopteri; order Perciformes; family Gasterosteidae; genus Gasterosteus; species Gasterosteus aculeatus. The sequence goes on from NC_135703.1 coordinate 518,285, forward strand.
CCTGAGCTCTCTGCAGAAGGAGCATCCGCCTCTCCTCCTCCGTCCTTCCTCCACCTCTCTTGGATTCTCTCGCCATGATGCCTCCTTTGCAGATTAGGGGTCAATAAGTTGATTCACTATTAACGGGAAGAACACGTGACCAATACAATACAAGTGAACGGCTGCTGCTCGCGCTCACCGGAGCCGTTAAGGCGTGTGACGTCACCAACGACCGGGCCTTACCTGAGCCGCGGGACGCGTTCGGTGGTTTGCGTCCCGTCTCTATGACAACAGCTCCGAAGGCGAGCCGCCATATTGGATCGAACCAACTGACGGGTGGAACGGGGGAGGTCATTTGTTGACATGTCGGGAGAAACTTTATATTACCTAAAGAGAATATTAACCTTTATTTAAATGGAAAAGCAAACAGCAGTTCTGAAAATGTAAAAGAAATAATCATGAATAAAATGAAATAATGGAAAATCCCTTTGGAATGAGAAAAGAAAATTAAATCAAATGTTTATGAAATCTGAATATTCTTTAAATAAAAAGGTATGCACTAATGTTACCAAATTGGAAAAATAGTAGCATAATCTGTCATTTTAATGAAACTCCTTACTTTGTTAGATCCTTGGTCACAAAATAATCCTAGTTTTAAATTGAAGTTAAGAAGGTCCTGGACTTAAACTCCCTCTTCAACTGCAAAAATCATTTTAGATCAAATATGTGAGCAGGCAAATTGTTATTTACACCATTTGCAAACTGTTGGGCACTTACCAGCCTGCAAAATGGTTTTATATTTCATCTTGACCTGTTGCCAGGATCTTTTTTGTCCAGTCGTATATGAACATTCGTTGTATATTAAGATATTTGACACCGCTTATAGAGAACTTTCCTGTGAGTAGATATTTTCACCTCATAAGTTTCCAGATTTAGTTGCTGCTCAGCGGGTTAAAAATATGGTGCGCGCGACGTTTAGTCCATTTCTGCACCAGTAAATCTGTGATGGACACCGTGGTCTACTTAAGAAAGTCGTGTACGTGCACTGATTCCAGCTGTTTACACCTGGATTGACTTTCTCCTTCTCATCCCGGCTCGGCTCGGCTAACGTGCAACCGATTACGATCAAACTAAATCAAGCTGCGCGCTTTTTCACTTATCCTGGATTTCGTTTATTCTACGTTTGTGCAACAGCGCCCAGGATTAAGCCCGATTTAGCCCGGTCTGGAGCGGGATACCTAGAGTCATGACCGGGTGTCACGTGGGTGCCCTCTAGTGGGTCCCGGAGGACGTGGGTGCGACACCCTGTAGCTAAAAAGTTAGTCTGCTGCAGGGTGTGTAACCGGTAAGTTGGCTGTAGAAAAGTCCCCTTGCCAATGCTATCAACTAGCTCATATCTGTATAAAGTATAAACCAGCACAAAGTGGAGACGCTTCAGTAGAATCAGATCAGAATTATCCACTTAATTTGCTTTCCGGCCTTCGGGGGCGCTGACGCGTCCAACCGGATGCAAAGAGGGAGCCCACGAAGAAGAAGCACCGGAAGCGGAAATTGGAGCCTCTTGTTTTGAAAGAGGGAAATTTAAAAAGTCGACGGATATTCAGACGTTCACAAAACAAGCGGAATAAATCTCACGAAACGACGCCGCGATGTTCCGAGGCGACGCTTTTCATTCGTGAACGTAAAGAATGTTCTTTAACTCTGCACCTTCTACCAAGTCTGAGTCCGATTCTTCTCATTTCATCGTTTAAAGACCTTAACTTTAAATGTATTTGTTTATTTATTATTCGTAGAACACATTTGTTCGACGGTAACCGATTTATATATATAATATATACATTCACAAAAACAACTTGTTTATTCCCATTTCGCACTTATTATTTTGTGTTGTTGGTCTGCAGAGCCGCGTCACACCGACATGAGGAGGAAGAAGGCGAGGAGGTCGCAGGATCTCGTGGACCAGGAGCAGCGTGAGTGATGACGTCATCCTTACACACACTGAATCAGTATTGATTTTACAGACGTCAATACATGTGACATATTCTGACTCCTGTGTGTGTGTGTGTGTGTGTGTGTGTGTGTGTGTGTCCAGGCTGTGCTCTCTGCAGGCTCTGTGACGATGACCCCGCCTTGTTAGGGGAGAAGGTCACACTGAAAGATCACAACCTCTGTGTCCACTACTTCTGCCTGGTGAGTGTGTGCACTGTGGTAGTGATGAAGCTCCTTCATTCCCCTGAGGATAGACCTGTGCATGCTCCTAGACATCTTCATTCCCCAGAGGATTGACGGCTTCATGCTGTAGTTTTGCTTTCTTGAAGAACTTGTACTTTCTTGATTCTTGTTCCTCGTGGTCTGAACCATCTTACAACCTTTAAAAGCCTCAGCTAAATGTAGAAGAAGAATGTAAATGTTGCGTTTATGGGTGTGTTGTTGTTGTTGTTTTCTCTCAGCTGACGTCCTGTGGAGTTTACCAGCGAGGAAAAGAGGACGAGGGCGTCTTCGGGTTCCTGGTGGACGACATCAAGCAGGAAGTCCGCCGCTCGGCCCGACTAGTGAGTCCCAGAGAGATTTTACCTGAGAGCGTCTTCATGTGTTTACACTCTGCTGACCTTGTTTACTTGTTTACCACGTCTGTTTACTGGTTGTCTACGTGTTCTTTCCTTTGTTTACCTCAGGTGTGTAGCGGCTGTAAGAAGAAGGGGGCGTGTGTTGGCTGTAGCGTGCGGCGCTGCAGGAGGACGGTCCACTTCCCCTGCGGGAGGAGGCGGGACTTCCTCTCTCAGTTCACAGGACTCTTCCCGTGAGTGAACACCTGAAGCACCTCGATGGCTCCGGGTCAAAGGGCAGGTGATGACCTCTGTGTGTGTGTGTGTGTGTGTGTGTGTGTGTCCAGGTCGTTCTGCCCCGATCACAGCCCCACTCAGACCGCGTTGGGGGGTCCGGACCTCAGTCCACCTCGGTCCTGCTCCGTCTGTCTGGACCCCCTGGACCCTGTCCTCAGCTTCTCCGTCCTCAAGTGTCCTTCCTGCCACAGCAGCTGGTTCCACAGAGACTGTGTGCAGGTGTGCTGTGCGTCCCCGTCTGTTATGCTATGCTAGTAGCGCTAGTAGCACATTAAGAGATAAAAGTAAAAGAGGAAAAGCTTGTTTTTATTTTTCCTAACGCCCCCCAGCGTCAGGCCCACAGCGCCGGCCTCTTCTTCTTCCGATGTACTCTGTGCAGCAACCAGAAGGACTTCCAGGAGGAGATGCTGAGGATGGGGATCTACATCCCGGAGAGGTAACAGGCTGTCATGTGATCGCTGATCCTCCTACTTCCTGTTGCATGTTTTCTTTTCATCGTGTTTGTTGCCAAAATGCAGCAGATTGCTGTTTGAATTCCTTCTCGTCTGCAGGGATGCATCATGGGAGTTGGAGGCCAACGCGTATTCGGAGCTGCTGGAGGTCTACACGCGCTGCGACGCCCTCGTCTGCCTGTGCAGCGACGGACGGACGCACTCCGCCAAGACCGGGTATTTATGCTCTCACATACGGACACGTGGAGCATAAAACAAGCGCCCCCTCGAGGCTTTGGGTTCATTACACAGAATGTCCGGTATTTAAGGAAACACTGTGTATTTGTATGTTTCATTCAGCTCATCCATTAAATCGATTCTCGTGGATGTGTAGTGAGTGTTTGAATGGAGCCTCTGCAAATCTGTCGCGGGAAGTGTTGCATTGTGGGTACCAGGTTTATCTCACACTGTGTGGCTGCAGGTGGTTCCAGGTGATCCGCTGCCAGCTGTGTGGCTCCAGAGGGACTCACAGGAAGTGTTGGGGGCTGAAGCTGGACGCCAGAGACTGGGCCTGCAGCGACTGCACCGAGGACGCCGAGGAGACAGGTGGCGTCTCTTAAGCACGACTCGTACAACGTCACTTGAAGAGGCGGGACTTTTAAATCGAATTACAGTTGTTGTTATAAATATTGTTTTATGTGAACCATGGGCTCCTTTTCTCCAGCTTCCACGGTTACGTCTCCTCAGGGAGGACAGAGGAGTCTCCTGTCCAAACTCCACTCGTCCCCCATCAGTTGTAAGAGGTAAGTAGACCTAACGCACCCCTCCATCATTTGAAAGAGGCACACAAGCCTGACGTGGTGCTGTTGTCATGACGATGCATGTTGATTGGATTTGACAGCTGCATGACCCCTCCCCCTCTCAGAGCGGCGTTACCGGTTGGCGCCGGACCACCTGAGGGGATCCTGCAGAGTCTGGGCCTTCAGCTGTGTCCCCTCAGCATGTGGGTGGAGGTGGACGGGGACCAGGCTCTGTCTGCGGGGGTGGAGCTAGTGAGGAGGGCTGACTTTGACCCCACCCGCACTCTGTCCGTCTGGTGAGCGGATGACAAGCGCAACTAGTTAGTCTCCACCCGGTTATTGATCTGCGCGGTGACTCGTTCAAACATAATCATTGGTTTCTTGTCTTCATCTCCGTCCAGCTTCAAAGACCCCCAGATGACTCCACTTCCCAGCAGCCTCCAGGACGGCGACGCAGCCAGGCAGTACTTCCTGGAGCTGCTGGTGCAGCAGATCCAGGACTCGGTGGTGTTTGAGGGTCCAGATGGGTCCAAGAACCTGGCGCTGGATTCCCAGGGTACGAATCTTTAATTCAGTCTCTGTTAAAACCTTCTGAACCCCAAAAACCCGACAGTCCTTGAACACATCGCATGCAAAATGAACATAAAATAGTGATTTCATTGAAAACATTTCATTCTCATTAAAAGTATTGAATCAGGTTATGATGATGAAACTATGACATCATCATTGAATCCCCTGACATCACAAGTCATGTGACCATAAACGAGAGAAACAAACTTATTTTTTATTAATTACATATTTACCACAATAACACAGACCCTGAAATACACATTGTTTAATTACTCTTAAAACAAAAAATAACATATAAATATCTGGCTTCTCTTTTACACGCATATCCACACAGACGTGTACACACATGTACACACATGTACTCCACAATAATATATAAAAAAGAATACATAGACCAAATAAGATTGGGAACGTATTTAATGAGTTCATACAAACAGTAAAATAAACCGTAGGTACATTTCTTCTTTTCGATGTCATCATGAGTTCTTCTCTCCTGGCGGTCGTGTGAGCAGGACTTTTATTTTGAAGGCTGTGTGTGTTTGTGCGCAGCTCTGAGGGACGACCTGTACCTGGACGTGGGCTGCCTGCTGGCTCTGTCCCTGGCGCACGGCGGCCCCCCCGTGGGCTTCTTCTCCCCGGCGCTCTACCGGTGTCTCTTCAACTACCCACCCGGCCCCCCGCTCGACCTCACGCACATGACCCCCGGCACACTCTGCACCCGCCGGGTCGGCCGGGTGAGTACGAGCGCCGCCGGCATCACGGCGCTTTATGAACACCTTCATAAGTCGGCTGTGAGATTACCCACAATCCATTGCAAAGTGAGGCTAGCGTAGATGACGGTTCAGATGAAGGACGACACATTGAATATTAAATATACACAGCAAGAAAAATGATATTTACTGATTTATTCATCATTTCAAATGACGTCGTCTTGTGAGGAAAGAGCCGAAAGAGGAGAAATGTTCATCTCCTGTTGTCATGGTGACAGATTCGTCCCACTCGTGGGATTCTCTCAGGGTTCAAGGCCTCAGCGGGAGGCCTTGTGATTGGACCGTTGAGCTGACCTGTTGGTGGGCGGGGTTTCCAGATCGCAGAGGCGGAGTCTGTAGAGGAGCTGCGGGAGGCGGCGTTGGGGAGTCGCGAGCTCCTGGAGCTGGCCGGCTGCAGCCGACCAATCGGCAGCCTGGAGGAGAAGGAGGCCCTGGTGGAGGATCTGGTGCGCTTCACCATGGTAACCAGGATGCAGCTTCCTCTGCAGAGGTACGCAGGCCTGGTGACATCACACCTGGGCCTGGGGGGTCCAAGAGGTCACGACCTCCTGTGATGAACAACCAAGAAATGTGCATTATTTTCTGAATCAATTGGCTCACAAGTCATTGAAAAGAACCAATAAGCGATTAAAGTGTCCTAACAACATGAACACATGACAAACATCATTATATAAATAATTATACTGAGTGTTTCTCTGCTGCAGGTTCCGTGAAGGTCTGCAGACTCTGGGGGTCTTTGATCAGGTGACTTTAAGACACGGGAACCCTCTGCTTTGTAAACCGCCTTTTACCCACAATGCATTAGTGCAAACTCCGCTGCAAAGCAAGCGCGCTCGTTTTCCTCACCAGGAGAGTGACTGCATGCGTCTCCACTGTTTAAAGCTGCTCCATCTGATCCAGGTGCAGCGCCTCCCGTCGGTGTTCCACAGCGTTTTCTGTGAGGCGGAGGTCCACCTGTCGGCTCAGACGCTCCATCAGCTCTTCTCCATCCACTTCTCCCCGCAGGAGGACAGGAGGAGCAGGGAGACGCCCGTTTCCTCCTTCTGGAGGCGCTTCCTGCAGGACTGTGAAGGTAAAACCAGCCCCACCCACTCAGGCTCCGCCCCCAGCAGGGAGAACCTTCATCCGAGTCAGCGAGGAAACTATTTGATCGGTTTCCTCTTCTCCCGTCTCGTTTCCTTTCCTCTCTCAGTTGGGAGGAGCTCTGTCTCGCTGAAGGACCTCCTTCGATTCGCCACAGGAACCGAGGAGCTCCCAGCAGCCGGCGGCCTCCCTTCTCCCTCCATTTCCTTCCTCCATCGGAGGGGCGGAGGAGGAGAGGAGAGGAGACTCAGAAGGAGGGAGTGCTTGAAGGACGAGGGACTCCTCCCGGAGAGAGAGCTCGGCTCCAAGCGCCTCCTCCTGCCCGTCACCTCCTCATATCAGGCCTTCAAAAGCTGCATGGAGCAGGCAATCAGCTGAAGGAGGAGCACCTGAAGATCCGCCTTTATTATTTCACATCTTCGTCACTGAAGAAGATGACGAGTCAAATGTTGTTTTCTGCGAAGTGAAAATGATTCTTTATAACTTTATAATAACAACTACAACTCTTTATGTATTAAAGGAGATCGCACAGAGAGCTATTTAGGTAAACGTGTCCTTTAGCTGACGCTTTTTCATCCAAAGCGACTTTCATCACATTTCTAACACGTGGCTTTTTTAAAACATTTCCCCCGGGGAGCCATTAGGGGTTGGTGGTCTTGCTCAGGGACACTTCGTGGGGCAGCCGGGGCTCGAACCACCAACCTTGTGGTTCCCGGCGCTGCCTCTCTACCTCCATATTAAACTAAAGTTGCTGATTAACAGTTCACAGTATGAATTTATATCATTTAACTTGTTTTCTGTGTTTTGAGTTTGCTGCAGATTTGATTATTGTTTCATGTTTATTGTGGATAAAACGTACAGAATCAAACTCACGTTGTTTCATTTCTTAAACGTCTGGCGTCCGTTTGAAGGAGCCGGTTTAGTGGAAACTCAGAGTTTGTTCATCCTGAGATGAAGGAAACTGGCTTGTTTCACAAAGGGAGGAAACTAAAGCTCAGGACAATAAGATGTGACGTTAAAGACTAAAGTCTTTTCTGGACCATCCTGTTGGTGAAGAATTGATGAATATTGGATTAGATGTATTGTCGTTTCCAGATGACTACTTGTTTGAACGCTATCGTTTTTCTCCACAGTCCATCAAATATGTCCATGACCTCGTCCTCATAGACGTAACGTCCCCCATCGTGGACATGCTCTCACATACGAGCACGTTCTTTGTGTAGTACTACGTGTTTTCCTTTACAACATTAGAACTGACGGTTTCTCTGTCTTTTGCTGCAGTAGCTGTGTTTTCTGTCTAATTACGGGTTCATACTCGTACGCTTGCGTTAATATTTGCAGCTCAATAGGGGTGAATATACTGTTTGTGGTGGTTGGTTGGTTGTCGTGGTGAAACTCAGTTTCTCATCTCAGGGTAAATCAACTCAGAGTTTGTTAAACCTCCTAACGCAACGCTTTGGCCATGCAAATAATATAAAAATACCAAATATAATATAATGTGCTACTTGGCATGAAAGTAAAATAAATATGTGTAACTATGATAGATTTTAGAGATCCATCCATTGTCAAACCGCTTATCCTGCACGCAGCGTCGCGGGGGGACCGAGTCCGTCCCAGCCAACTTAGATTTTAGTGATGATACATTTAATTAATGTATACACGTGTTTTATAATCAAAGTAATACAATTGGCTTTATTGTTTTGATGCATAACAAGAAATAGTAGTAGAGAAACAAGTCATCTAATACATTTGAAGAAAATGTTTTCAGGTTCTTTCCTCGCTTTGAAAATACTAATACTAGTAAAAGTATTTATCAAAGTGAACCGTGTGCAAATCAACAGCTCAGAGGGAGATATGTTATATTTATAATTCATTATTGTTGATCCAATGTTTAGCAGCATTTAGGCCTTTCTCTCCTTACCAGTTGTCTCTGGAAAGAGTAGCAGAGTGAGACTTCTTTTACTGATCTCTTCAGTGTTTGTCCGTAGAAAACGCAGCAGAGTGAGACTTCTTTCCGTTGTTCTCCTCTCCGACCGGCTGTTGACACGTCATCAGACTCCCCGTCACCACCAACAACATCCAACATGGCGGCGTCCGTCCGGGAGAAGCAGACAGGTTGGTCAAACTGCTTTTAGTCCCCGTTAACGGTTCATTTCCCGCGCCCGACAGCCACGGTGACCGGCGGCGGAGGGTTTAACTCTCCGCCGCCGGTCACCGGAGGGGATCGATCCGCGGCCGTCCCGATGCTAACCGGCTAACCAAGCGCAGCTCGTCAGCGGAGAGCCGCCAGCTGAGCAGATAAAACGATTCTCTAACAAACTGCCCCACATTTAGATTAATACGCTGACTGGTCAGTTACGTGGTTAACGGGAAAGTTAACTAGCAGCCTAACTATTTAACTAATGCTGCTGTTAGCTTTCTGATGCTACTGATAGCTAGCTAGCTAGCTAGCTAGCTAGGTGAAGCTAATGGCTGATTTCTGCTGATTTCTGCCGATAAAGACGATCGTTTAGTCTTAAGAAGTGTTTCAAAGCCTCTAATGTGATCTAAAATATTCATCATTTAAACCCTTTGATGTGTTCCAACGTTGTGTTCTGAAAACTAACGAGAACATCTGTAACAGCTCAAAAATACGTCCAGTAATCAGTTAACAAGCTAACGTTACTACACCCGGTCCAGCTGCTACACCACCGGGGAGCATAGGGAGCATAGGACAAAGGAGACATAGGAGACATAGGAGACATAGTCATGTTGTTCAGCTCCGATCTCTGAAGAAGGACCAGGACCTCATGTCCAAGACCTGAGGACCAGATTGACTATTTCTCTGTTCCTGTAGTGGCTCTGAAGCGGATGCTGAACTTCAACGCTCCTCCTCTGAAGAACACGGCAACTGAGCCCGTATGGAAGGTAAAGACACCGAGGACACAGGGGACAGAGGGGACATGATATTATTACCTCTGTCCTGTGCTTCAACGTGTGTGTTGTGTGTTCAGGTGTTGATATACGACCGGTTTGGCCAGGACATCATCTCCCCTCTGCTGTCCGTCAAAGAGCTCAGGGACATGGGCATCACGCTGCACCTGTGAGAGACTCCCCTGTATCCCGTCCTCACAATGTCCTCACAATGTCCTCACTGGGATAGCAAAGCTCCTTTTTAAAAAGTCTAACTTCAATTTGCTTTTCAGTTTGCTTCACTCAGACAGAGATCCAATTCCAGATGTTCCAGCCATCTACTTCGTCATGCCCACAGAGGAGAACATCGACAGGATATGCCAGGTACACACACACACACACACACACACACACACACACACACACACACAGAAAGAACGATGCAGTCATGCTCTGAATGTGTAACCGTCATGTAGTAATCCAGATGTTCTGTGTAGGACCTGAGGAACCAGCTGCACGAGTCCTACTTCCTGAACTTCATTTCTGCCATCAGCAGAAGTAAACTGGAGGACGTCGCCAGCGCCGCTCTGGCCGCCAACGCTGTGGCCCAAGTTACCAAGGTTACCGTGACTACTGTGATCCTCCTCGTTAGGGGCGTGTCATGTCATTCTTCTTCTTATTGGTTATGTCTGTAGACGTTGTAGGTCCATCACTGGTTTTGAGTTAATTGCTCAGGTGTGTGTGTGTGTGTGTGTCTCAGGTGTATGATCAGTACCTGAACTTCATCACTCTGGAAGACGACATGTTCACCCTCTGCCATCAGAACAAGGAGCTCATCTCCTACCATGGTAACAAACGCACACAGACACCTGTCTGTGTCTCCCCTGTCTGCGTCTCCCCTGTCTGCGTCTCCCCTGTCTGCGTCTCCCCTGTCTGCGTCTCGCCTGTCTGCGTCTCGCCTGTCTGCGTCTCGCCTGTCTGCGTCTCGCCTGTCCGCGTCTCACCTGTCTGCGTCTCCCCTGTCTGCGTCCCCTGCAGCCATCAACCGAGCAGACATCCAGGACACGGACATGGAGGCCATCATGGACACCATCGTGGACAGTCTGTTCTGCTTCTTCGTCACTCTGGGTGAGTTTGTTTCTGACGCTTCTGATCGAGACCAGGACGGGGTGTCCTCCTGTCAACAGAACCAGTCAGAACCAGCTACACTCTATTATTATTACTACCATTATTATTACTAATAATGTGGAGCTGTGTCTGTGTCCGCCGGGTGGAGCTGTGACTGTGTCCGCCGGGTGGAGCTGTGTCTGTGTCCGCCGGGTGGAGCTGTGTCTGTGTCCGCCGGGTGGAGCTGTTATGCACCTTCATGCAGCTTTCCCTCCTTGGCTTCTTGTCTCCCCTTCAGGCGCCGTGCCGATCATTCGCTGTCCCCGTGGCAACGCAGCAGAGATGGTTGCCGTGGTGAGTTCAGTGACCCAGTTTGAATGAGGCGTGTTTGTACCACGTTCTCATGAAGACTTGATCTTCGACTTTAAGCTCATTTAGCTCACTGATTTCTGTTAAATGGCATCAACATGACGGAGCACCTTCCTTTGATCTGATGCTCCACCTTCACACTGACCAATCTATTTATTTGTGGAGAGTTCGATGTTCCGTGATGGATCCATGATCCATGTAGCGATTTTACAGACGGAGGCATCACAGAACCTGTAAATAAATAAATAAATGCTGACGTTTTCTCCTCCGTGTTCGTAGAAGTTGGACAAGAAGCTCCGTGAGAACCTGCGGGACGCCAGAAACAGCCTCTTCACCGGAGACAACATGGCCGCCGGACAGTTCAGGTAGAACGGTCACCACCGAAACGCCCCCTCCCACAATGCATTGCTGTGCATGTGTGTGTTTGTAATGATGCTGCTCTCCAGTTTCCAGAGGCCTCTGTTCGTCCTGGCCGATCGTAACGTGGACATGGCCACGCCCCTCCACCACACCTGGACCTATCAGGCACTGATCCACGACGTCCTGGTGAGCTGTCAATCTCTTTTCTCTCTCTCTCCCCTACAAACAAGTCAGAGTCTGAACTTCACTTCATTCCCCCCAGGACTACCAGCTGAACAGGGTGGTGATGGAGGAGGGGCTGGGGGCGGAGCCATCTCCCGCCGGTGCCAGACCAAAGAAGAAGAACAGAAAGGCCTACGACCTGACCGCCGCCGACAGATTCTGGCAGAAGCACAAGGGCAGGTGTGCTAACGTGTTCATGGCGTGTTCATGGCGTGTCTAGTTCTGGCTGCGGTATTTGCATAGTTGTGGTTTAATAATCACACATCTAGGAGACGATGTCACTTGTCATTATTTATTAATCTCAAACTGAGTAGATACGGAGGAAATGATCTCATTGTACTATGTAATATAAGTTAAATCCGTATGCTGGTGATTTCTCATTGTACTGGACGCACTTTGCTGTGGACCCGCCCTAAGGGTTCCAGCACCGTGATTGGCTGCTTGTCTTTCTAAAGAAGCTCCTCCATTGGTCTGTTGCAGTCCCTTCCCGGAGGTGGCGGAGTCGGTGCAGGAGGAGCTGGACACCTACAGAGCCCAGGAGGACGAGGTCAAACGCCTCAAGTGCATCATGGTGAGACGCACGCGTGTCCTCGAGACAATGTCCAAGTCTCTACAGTTCGTCTCAGAGTCCCTGAAGACATTTCCAGATGTGGAGTTAACATCTGACTGGGTCCTCTGTGTCTGCAGGGTTTGGAGGGAGAAGACGAAGGAGCCATCAGCATGCTGTCAGACAACACAGCCAAGCTCACCTCCGCCATGAGGTACTGACGCCTCCCTGCACCACCTGCACCACCTGCACCACCAAAGACTCGTGTTCACGTGTGTGTGTGTGTGTGTGTGTGTGTTGCAGCTCTCTGCCTGAGCTGCTGGAGAAGAAGAGGCTGATCGACCTGCACACCAACGTCGCCACGGCCGTCCTGGACCACATCAAGGTACCAGCTGCCAGCCAATGACACAGCTTCATTCCATCACATGGCACCATGTGCACAGAAGTATTAATACACAGTAGTGACAGTAGTACGAGTACATAAAGTAGTACTGGTAAACAGTAGTAATAGAACTCTTGATGCTCTTTGTGTCCTCAGAGTCGTAAACTGGACGTTTACTTTGAGTATGAAGAGAAACTGATGAGCAAGTCGACTTTAGACAAATCTCTACTGGACATCATCAGTGACCCCGACGGTACACACACACACACACACACACACACACGCACACACTTATAACCTGAGTTTCATCAAATTAAGTACATTTCAAAAATGTAATTTTAAATGTTTGTCAGCCGGAACCCCCGAAGACAAAATGAGACTGTTCCTCATCTACTACATCACTGCTCAGCAAGCTCCTTCAGAGGTAACACACACACACGCACACACACACACACACACACGCACACACGGATCTCTTTCTACACAGAGATGTAAAATCAGAAATAATCTCAGGCACATATTTTACAAGTATTAGCTGTATAAAACATGTGAGCCAATATTTGCATCCACCAGGTCTCTGTCAGGTCACGATGTAGCACCAAGACACCTGATGTCTCCTTTAAAACCGACCTTAAACGTAAAGGTGTTGATTCCGCCGTCTTTGGATGTGTTTCAGTCCGACCTGGAGCAGTACAGGACGGCTCTGCTGGACGCCGGCTGTGACCTTTCACCCCTCAACTACATCAAGCAGTGGAAGTAAGTCGACACGTCCGCCTTCTGGCTCCTCTCGCCTGGATCTGCCGGACTGGTGACCCAAAGTCTCCCCACCCTCCTTCATCCGCGGTTCAAACACACCTTTTTCACCTGTCGTCTCCTCCAGGGCCTTCACCAAGATGGCCGCCGCCCCGGCTAACTACGGCAACAGTGGCGTGAAACCAATGGGGTGAATATCTGCTACCGAGTGATGGTGTCACAGCTTCATCAATAGAACTGACCATCCCCTCCTCCTCCTCCTCCTCCTCCTCCTCCTCCATCATCCCCTCCTCTTCCTCCACCATCCCTTCCTCCTCCACCATCCCTTCCTCCTCCTCCTCCTCCTCCTCCTCCTCCATCCCTTCCTCCTCCTCCTCCTCCATCCCTTCCTCCTCCTCCATCCCCTCCTCCTCCTCCATCATCTCCTCCTCCTCCTCCACCATCCCCTCCTCCTCCTCCTCCACCATCCCTTCCTCCTCCACCATCCCCTCCTCCTCCTCCTCCTCCTGCAGGTTGTTCTCCAGGGTGATGAACAGCGGCTCCCAGCTGGTGATGGAGGGAGTGAAGAACCTGGTGCTCAAGCAACACGTGAGTGAGCCGATCGTAGTTATTGATTATTGATCAATGTGTCCAAGTATTAAAACGTTGAGGCTGTTCTTGTTGGCGGTCCGAGGTGAAGAGCCTCTCGTGGAGTCTCACAACAACAAACGGCTGTTGTTTGGCCCAGCGAGGCTTCTGTACTCTTCTTCCTCCTCCTCCTCCCTGATAAATGCCAAATACCTGCTCTTTCTTCCAGAACCTTCCTGTGACCCGTATCCTTGACAACCTGATGGAGATGAAGTCCAACCCGGTTTGTTCTTCTCGTCTGTTTGTCTGACAACTATAGAACTGGATTATCATAGAACGAGTTTATCATAGAACGAGTTTATCATAGAACGAGTTTATCATAGAACGAGTTTATCATAGAACGAGTTTATCATAGAACGAGTTTATCATAGAACGAGTTTATCATAGAACGAGTTTATCATGGAACGGGTTTATCATGGAACGGGTTTATCATGGAACGGGATTATCATGGAACGGGTTTATCATGGAGCGGGATTATCATGGAGCGAGATTATCATGGAACGAGATTATCATGGAACAGGATTATTATAGAATTAGTTTATTATAGAACAGGATTATTTTGTCCTTTACTGCTTTATTTGTTTCAAGTCTCCTTGTGGATGAATGAGCACATTTTGGGGGATTTGGCTCCTCGGCCCATGTAGTCATGTGACCACACACACACACACACACACACTCTGAAGGCTTCTCAGCGTCTGCAGTTACAGACGACCAACAGAGACCCTGTTGTTAACCTGACGGAAGGCGGGGAGGAGAGGGGTGGTGCAATGGGATGAACATAGGAGGTGTGTGTGTTTTGAGGTAACGTCAGAAGCTAAAGATAAAGTCCTGATATAGAAGAACTTCTTGGCATCACCAACCGTACTTCTGTGACCAACGTTATTAATGTGTTCATACAAATGTTTGACTGACATGTAGACGCTTAATCAAAACGCAGCGTTTTCTTCAGCTCAGTATTTGTTTATGATGTTTACATCAATCAGCTGATCATCTCTTCCAGGAAACTGATGACTACCGGTACTTTGACCCGAAGATGCTGCGAGGCAGCGAGAGGTACCACTCTGACCGGTATTCACATCCCCGTGTTCTAACCCAGTGAGTCTCACTATGTTCTCCTCCTGCTCCTCCTCAGCTCCATTCCCAGGAACAAGAACCCGTTTCAGGAGGTGAGTTCAGGATGAAACACCGACTGGACTTGGTTGTTAATTAGTAATTGAATTGTCATTATTAATTTATAGTTCATCTCCTCGTACGAGCTTCACCTTTTATTTCCTGATAAAAGTGTTGACTGCTGTTGGACAAATCGATAGATATAATTGTAATAATGTAAAACAAATAGACATTAATAATAGAAAAACAAATAAATTATGAATAAATTAAGTTCTGTTAATACGTCCTTTAATTTGAGAAATATGTAACACAAAACCTTTATATCTGGCTATGAAATAAATACCAGCATGTGTTCTGAGCGCTGCAGTGCATGATGGGTAATATTGCTGCTGTGCTCTATGATGTCGTGAATGTGTTCCAGGCCATCGTGTTCGTGGTGGGAGGAGGAAACTACATCGAGTACCAGAACCTGGTGGACTACGCCAAGGTATAGCAGTACTGCTCGTACTACTGAGAGATACTATCAGTACCATGCTGCTATTACCATGTTGCTATAACCACGCTATTAGCATGCTGCTATAACCACGCTATAACCATGCTATTACCAAGCTATAACCACGCTATAACCATGCTATTACCAAGCTATAACCATGCAATTGCCAAGGTATAACCATGCTATTACCATGCTGCTATAACCATGCTATTACCATGCTGCTATAACCAAGCTATAATCATGCTATTACCATGCTGCTATAACCAAGCTATAATCATGCTATTACCATGCTGCTATTACCATGCTGCTATAACCATGCTATTACCATGCTGCTATATCATGCTGCTATAATCATGCTATTACCATGCTGCTATAATCATGCTATTACCATGCCGCTATAACCAAGCTATTACCATGCTGCTATAACCACGCTATTACCATGCTGCTATAACCATGCTATAACCATGCTATTACCAAGCTATTACCATGCTGCTATAACCACGCTATAACCACGCTATTACCATGCTATTACCATGCTGCTATAACCATGCTATTACCATGCTGCTATTACCATGCTGCTATTACCATGCTGCTATAACCATGCTATTACCAAGCTATTACCATGCTGCTATTACCATGCTGCTATTACCATGCTGCTATATCATGCTGCTATAATCATGCTATTACCATGCTGCTATAATCATGCTATTACCATGCCGCTATAACGATGCTATAACCAAGCTATTACCATGCTGCTATAACCACGCTATTACCATGCTGCTATAACCATGCTATAACCATGCTATTACCAAGCTATAATCATGCTATTACCATGCTGCTATAACCACGCTATTACCATGCTATTACCATGCTGCTATAACCATGCTATTACCATGCTGCTATAACCATGCTATTACAAAGCTATTACCATGCTGCTATTATGGGATACCGTAAAGTGGAGAAGCATGAAGCAGCTGTAGTTTAAAGCTTCTCGTGTCTTCAGGTCAAACCGGGGAAGAAGGTTGTTTATGGCTGCAGTGAAGTCTCCAACGCCGCGCAGTTCACCAAACAGGTGAGACACACGCCTGTCCTCCCATCATGCACCTCTCTGTTAAACTCCACCCACTCCACCATCTAACCCCTCCTCTTGGTCTCCTCAGCTCTCCCAGCTGGGCCAGAAGTGACGTGGACGACCCCATCGACTCGCAAATCTGTCTCCCGCCGCCTCCCTCAGAGGTCACGGAGGATCTCTTTATTCCAGATGTTTTCTATTAAACTCTCCTGTAAATGGACATTTCCCGTCTTCATTGTCATTTCCATCTCTCCCGCTCAGCATTAATAAAGATTTTAAAACGACTGACATCCAACATGGCGCCCGCTTTTTATTAAAGTGGTCATTTCACGGTCTGGAACAGACTCTATGTGTATTTTAATACTCAATAGACACGTTGTATAAATACCTCGCAAGAATCTGTGTTCTGCGGAATTAAAGAATAAAAATAAATGAGGAAGAGCTGGAAAAAATTAAAATGTATTTTTACTACATTAATGCCAAACAAACCGTCTTCCTGATGATTAAATTCAGCTTGCTGGGCTCCTGGAGGAGCAGCTGCTCCCTCTGGACACTGGTTCACAAAGAGGATCAGGACTAAAGTTCAGTTCAGTGTGGTCGCACAACGAAACTGTGTGTATCTGTTTCCATTGTTTCTATTGCAGAGAGACACACACACAGACGCACACTTAATCCTCGTGTTCGTGATGTTGACTTTTTGACCTGAAAGCTGAAATAATGAGGAGGAGGAGGACTAGTCACTAAATGACTATACATGACTTGTCTCCTCTCGTCTCCTCTCTCGTCTCCTCTCCACTTGTCTCCTCTCCACTTGTCTCCTCTCCAGACTCAACTCCATCACATGTTCCGGCTCACTTAGGCGAGTTTATATATTTGTAAGTGACAGTGAGTACATTTACTTTAGTATTTAGTTCAGTAGTATTCTTATATTTTGGAGTATTTGTTTTCTTGCACTCAACATGAAATTAAATTACCAACAAACCAAAATAAATGTAAAGATCCTTGGTCTGCTTGATGGCCACGCCCCCTTATGTTTAAGGCGCCGTGATTGGCTCCCGTCCGACCCCAGCCGACCATCCG
Source organism: Gasterosteus aculeatus (assembly GCF_964276395.1). Taxonomy (NCBI): domain Eukaryota; kingdom Metazoa; phylum Chordata; class Actinopteri; order Perciformes; family Gasterosteidae; genus Gasterosteus; species Gasterosteus aculeatus. The sequence continues at coordinate 535,775 of NC_135703.1, forward strand.
GCCTATCTGAAGCATGTCGGGGGCCACGTGGCGGCTCACTTAGAGACATTTGTCCCATGTGGACTCTCAGGTGTCTGATTCTCAGGTGAGATCTGGTCCCGCCCCCCCCTGCTCCAGGTGAACAGCTTACAGGTGTTCACTTTCTTCTCTGAAATAAATTAAAGGAGAACATCCAACCTTAAAATATGAAATACGATTTACGTGACATTCCTGGAAGGACACCCATCAGGAGACACCTCCAGTCCTTCTGAGGTCCCAGCTTCATGAGAGAGAGCTGTGTTTTCTCCAGTGGCCACCAGGGGGCGACTCGTCTCCCATAGACGTCTATGAGAAAATAACCTGTTACAAACTGAATCAACCATAAACCATGAAGTCTCTCCTCATTGTGTTGTTCTCTTTCCTGCTTCTCTGTCAGGTCAGTGAAGCCCCGCCCACCTCTGATGTCACCACCGCGCGGTGTGTGTGTGTGTGTGTGTGTGTGTGTGTGAGAGGGAGAGAGATTATTTTAAGGGCGATCGACACCAGCAGCTTACCGTCTGCTGTTTCCAGGGAATAAAGTCTGACCACTTTTCCTGAGAGACGACTTGTGAGGAAACAAACAGTCGGTAAGTCGACGGGTTTCATGAATAAACCAACGATGGACTAATGTTGACTGTTGAATAACGGAGAAACAATCATTAGTTTATAAATGAGTCTGTTTTCATCATGTAGTTTAGCTTAGTTAACTGAGCTGCTGTGGTTTTCTCACTGACTGACTGGTTTATGAACTGGTTTGATGCCCGTAGTCTTCACTGTTTGTTCCATTTGACTTTTGGTTTAATGGCTGACGTTCACGTCATGATGTCACATCGGGCCCATAAGCAGCCTGTAGTGGATCACTGATTTAGGACGGGTCTCCACACCTTTTTTTCCCTGTGGGCCAAACAGAAAAACAGTCCTGGACGTGTGACGTGTGACACCTGACACGTGACGCCTGGCGTGTGACACGTGACGCGTGCTGCCTCACTAATGCACTAATACTGGAAAGATCAATCACATGCAGCTAAATTACGTTTGATAATTCAACATGTTTGAAGAGAAAAGGCCTCGCAGCTCTCCATCCTTTATAAGGAGGTTGGCAGCTCAGATGGTTCTTATTGGTTCTTATTGGTTCTTATTGGTTCTTATTGGTTCTTATTGGGATCGTTCACACATCAACTAACGTTTGTTAAAAAATTGTCATCAATTTGAATTGACTGAATTCGTTAGTATTACTTATTAAGGCATTCGGGCTTTTGGACCAGTGCAAACTGTATATTTGTGACGGCAGAATGTTGCTCTCAGAGGAGCAGTGACGCCCTGAAGGAAGTTTCTGCTTCTCGTCGTTTCGTTAACAGAGAATTGCACAGATGTTGAGCCCAACAGACGCATCATCCGTCTCATCAGAGATCTTTTCCAAACTCCGGTAGAAGAAGCTGCTGTAGATTCTTCAGAGAATCATCACGCTGCATCAGTTCTAGCTGCCGACTCTCCTCCACTTCATCTGCATCCAGTGAAAACTGTTGATGACAGAAAAGTCGCTGACTGAATTCCTTCATGACAGATGTGATCACACATATTCTCCCACTTCAGCAGAGAGCTTAGTGCACTATGTTCACTATGTTCACGCTTCACAGCTGCGACTCGAAGAGACAAAGCTTCATACGCAATGCTTCATTTTTGGTTTGACCTTTATTTAACCCGATAAAATCCATTAAGAACCGATTCTCACTTACAAAGTGACCTGTCCGAGAGGCTGCGACGCAAACAGGCACAATATCATATCATAGTACAATATCATAGTACTGTATCATAGTACAATATCATAGTATCATAGTACAATAGTATAGTATGACCAACACTTGGTCATGGAAAAACATGGAAGCGAGAAGTGAGGGCTGGTCAGCAAGTACACGTACAGATGTTACAGCTGCTCTTTGCCTTGTAGCCTGTTCAGGGTGTTGAGATGATCAGTGAGATCAACTAGAAACGGCAGGTCTGCCACCATGAAGCCTCCGTGATCTCAGGACGTCCACCTCAGAGAGTAGAGTAGGTCCCGTTTCAGCCTCAGAGAGGAACACTTGATATTCTCTGTGGTTGGAGAGCTGGAGAGGTGGAGCATTGGAGAGGTGGAGAGGTGGAGGGTTGGAAAGGTGGAGGGTTGGAGAGGTGGAGGGTTGGAGAGGTGGAGAGGTGGAGGGTTGGAAAGGTGGAGGGTTGGAGAGGTGGAGAGGTGGAGGGTTGGAGAGGTGGAGGGTGGAGAGGTGGAGGGTTGGAAAGGTGGAGGGTTGGAGAGGTGGAGAGGTGGAGGGTTGGAGAGGTGGAGGGTGGAGAGGTGGAGGGTGGAGAGGTGGAGGGTGGAGAGGTGGAGAGGTGGAGGGTGGAGAGGTGGAGGGTGGAGAGGTGGAGGGTGGAGAGGTGGAGGGTGGAGAGGTGGAGAGGTGGAGGGTGGAGAGCGCAATACAGTGGAAATAGTCCTTTATATTTTTAGACTTTGATGAATCAAAAATAGATGGCGGGCCCCAGTTGGCCCGCGGGCCGTAGTTTGGACACACCTGATTATTTTTCATTGATTCATTGTGATTCATGATTCAGGTGCAGAGATGTCCCACCTGTCCCACCTGTCCCACCTGCTACCTCTGACAGGTGAGCCACTCTTCTTCTTCTGTGGTCGAACTTCTCAGTGCTCGGACATGATGTGATGTATCATCTGTCTTTTTCTCTGCAGGCCTTTTCTTCCTGATCTCCTCGACGTCCGGCTCAGAATCCGCTGGTCAGTCCTAAATGTTCCTCTTCACGTCTTTCACGTCCCATCGTAATCTCGCCTGTTGCAACGTACAAAGCTGAGCACGTGCTCTTCTTCACGTTGCTTCTCTGTGGCCTTTAGAAACTTTAAACTTCCTCCTGTGACTCGTTGTTCGTCTCTGAGAAGTTAGTGTTTATTTTGAGACTGAATCTTGAAAAAGGTCCGAAGCTTTTTCTCTATAATACACAAATCAGATGAGAAGTTTGGTCCTTTCAAAGAGCCCATTTATGATCCTGAATAATATCCCCAATGTGTAATGATTTGAACTTCTTACTCTCACAAGTTAAAGTAGAAACATAACAGATGTTGTTTCCTTCTCAGGTTCTTCTCTTTCCTTTAGCTTCTAGCATTAACGTACATGAGACTTCTATGGGACCAGAGCAGTCGCCCCCTGGTGGCCACCACAGAGAACGCAGCTTTGTGTCCTGCCAACGTTGATTGTTTGACACAAACTTTCCCTAAAACTCGTTCATCCATCGGTCTTTTTCACGTCCCACAAAGAAACGTCCACCAGCGTGAGCGCAGAAAGGCGAAGACGTGTTAATGTGCAACCTTTGGCTGACCGATGTGTGTGCTGTGATCAGTGGCCTACCCGGTGACCTGTGTGACCCGGGGCACCGACCTGCCGGAGGACGGCCTGGTGGCGCTGTGTCCCCCGGACTGCAGCCGCCGGAAGGTGTCGGTGTTCGGGACGGAGATCTACGCCTCCGTCTCCTCCGTCTGCGGCGCTGCCGTCCACAGGTGGGACTTTCGCCATTTTCCTCGTGCTGTGTGCTTGTGGGCGTCGGGTGTGAGGCGGACGCAGCAGATCTCTGCTCATTGGAGGTTTGGTTCTGGGGTGAAGGACTCTGCTACCGACCGCAGCTGCAGAGGCGACATAATAACGAGTCCTGCTGTCTGCTGAACCTGAACCTGAACCCAACACCACGAAGGAATGTGCAGCGCCGAAGGATTAAGCCTTCAACCCTGAACGACCTCTACTCCCCCCGCGGGGGGGCTCCTTCCTCCACCGCTGCACATCTCGTCTTCCTGTCCTCTCGGCTTTAGTTTCTCAAACGTTCCTCTGAAGTCTGAATATCTTTGAACAACGCTTCCTGTTCTGAGATCTGGGGCCGTTTTTATTCAGCGTGTATGATTCTCTCTGCTTGTTGTCGCCATAAAGTAATGATGTATCCTGTCTTATACCTCCTTATTCATATATTATAACTTATTTAGATCGGTTCTGCGTCTCGTTGGCACAAAAATATAATTTATAGCAAAAGTAATAATTTGTTATTAGCATTGTGCTCCTCCATCTGTGGTGTAAACAAGCTTGTAAATATGTGAGTAATTTGATGTCTGTCCTACATGGAGCATTAAAACATTTGTTATATTTGCCTGTATGTTTAATATTTAAAGTCATCATGTCTAAAGCCATTCTTTTTCTTTCAAGTCATCAAAACAGTCCACTATTTATGCTAAGCTACGCTAACACGCTGCCGCGCCTAGCTCTTTAACTTTGCTTTAACACATAAACTAAAGTAGTAAAACACCACTGAAGAAGTAAACGAGTCAAATACATAAGAGTCAAAAACAATAAGCGCAAATAATAAGAAGTCCTGATTTTTAAGTCTTCATCAGAACGATCAGATTCCACGAGAGAATCTTTCTCATTGTCAAACTGTCAAACTAGAAATTTATATTAAGAAGAACCTTTTAGTTCTGGTTATTGAACAAAACCTCTGGATTCGATGTGATGCTTCTAAACTTAAACCTTCACATAAAAGTCATAAAGCAGAAGGTCTGATGCTCTGACGTGTCTCGGCTCCTCAGGGGGATTCTGGGTCGGGCCGGCGGCCCCGTCGGGGTTCACAAGCTGCAGGGACGACGCGACTACGAGGGCTCCTACGCTCACGGCGTCCGATCGCTGGCCCTGTCCCGCTGGAGCGCCTCCTTCAGCCTCGCCAGTAGGTCATCCCACCTATCGGGTCGCCGGATCCTTTTGGTATCAGGGAAACGAGACGTTTGAAGGGGTCACTGCTCATATGATGTCTTTCACAAAACAATCTCAACTTAATGTCCCAGCTGGTTGTGAAGCTTCCAACAGAACCTCACTGGCTGCAGTGGACGGACTTCACCCTCAAAAGTTAGAAACCGTTTGACCGGCAGCTCGAGGTCGTCTGGCTGACAGGTTTATACCTGCTCTGTAAATAGTTACACCGCCCCCTGGTGGGAAAACAGCCTCACCGCAGCTTTAAAGCTTTGTTTCCTCTCGATGCCGCAAACAGATGTATTGATATTAATAATAATTAATCCTCATTAACATCTTTGTCCAGAGGTTAAACTGCTTCACTGAAATGAAAGAAATCATTGATGTGAGTATTAATTATACTTTAATAGAAACAACAAATGAACACAACCTGTGTGTGTGTGTGTGTGTGTGTGTGTGTGTGTGTGTGTGTGTGTGTGTGTGTGTGTGTGTGTGTGTGTGTGTGACCAGAGCCTGTCAACGTCCCACTGGAGTTGACCAGTGACACCAGTACCACCACTCTGCCTGCAGCAGCACGACCAGGTAGCGTGATGTGATATTACGCATGACTCTGGATTAGGGCTGCAACTAACGATTATTTTGATAATCGATTAATCGGTCGATTATTTCTTCGATTAATCGATAAATCGGATTTTTTTTTAAACAGCATTAAAAAGCTTTAATTTCCACCCCTTTATTCTAAAACAGAACCTCAAATTCGTCAGAACTAGTTCTCGATACTACACTCACAAACACACCCTCATGTTCATTAAATTATTACCATCATTGTAGTGCAAGTTAAGTAAATGCTTACAGCTAAAAAACAACCAAGTGCTATGAGATGAATTTAAAAAGGCATTTGTAAATAAATGCATTAGAGGCTTCGTAGTTGATTTAATGGATCACCGTGTTTCCCTTTACAGGCATAACATCAACTACCGTATAACCCACAGTATATGCGCAAGCGCACTGGACTACCGTAAATGACAGCATTAAGTACAACACACACAAATATGTTTGTCAACAATAACCGATATGGGACAAAGCACAAAATATCAGACAACACATTGAAAAACGAAAGGTGCAAAAGAGGCGAGTAAATAAAAACGTGTCTTATTCTTCCTAACTGCTTTACTGCTGTTATTAGCGAGCTAACGCTAGCTTGATCAGCTGGATGACGAGTAAACAGGAGGCTCGTTACGGGACAACGTGGACCGGGACCCCCCACGCTCGCACCCCTTAGACGACCAGTCGAACAGACGTCTCTCCCTGCGTCACGTGACTCACAACAACGGCCGGCTGCTCGTTCCTCTACGGCGGCTCGGCGCCTTTATTTTAGTTTTTGCTCCGCGCGCATCTCCGCAACTCATTGAGTGACGTAATAATCGCGCGACACAACAAATCGATAATGAAATTCGTTGCCAACGCTTTTAATAATCGATTTTAATCGATTTTATCGATTCGTTGTTGCAGCCCTACTCTGGATATTTTTTAAACTGCTTTTATCTAAAGACTAATTTTTTAAAGAACATTTTCAGTAGTGACAGAGAGGCAAAGAAACACCTTCCTGTTCCCGACTCCTTGACTTTCTTCCTTCCTGAAGCTTCCGAAAACAACAGGAGTGGAATGTTTCCCCCTGACCTACTGTGTTACCCTAGCTGACCTTTGTGTGTGTGTGTGTGTGTGTGTGTGTGTGTGTGTCGTGCAGCAAAGAACCCGCTGAAGAAGCCGTCAGTGAAGAAAGCTTTGACAGCAGGAAACAAAGGTGCACTGTGCGCTCTGTGTACTTGATATTCTGGAAGTAAAGATTGAACATGGACTGAGGTTGTGTGTGTGTGTGTGTGTGTGTGTGTGTGTGTGTGTGTGTGTGTGTGTGTGTGTGTGTGTGTGTGTGTGCGTGTGTGCGTGTGTGTGTGTGCAGACTGTCAGATGGATATCGCCATGGTGATCGACAGCAGCAACAACATCGGGCATCGTAGGTTCAACCTGCAAAAGAACTTTCTCTCCAAATTGGCGGCCATGTTGAGGGTCGGATCAACAGGGCCGCATGTCGGACTGATCCAGGCCAGGTGAGTCACACACACACGCACACACACACACACACAGGTGTATAGTCGTACAAACAAAAATAAATATGTGTTTTGTGTATGACGCTTAAGCTCTTTTGTTTCTTGCTAATTCCTTGTTGCTTTCATGCTACAAATGTAGAACATACAATGTAAATCCTACTTCTTCAGCTGAATAAAAATGGATCAAATCTTGAAGTACTTTGAGTACATGTTGCTCGTAATACTTTTACTTAAGGAAACATTTTAAACTTGCATGACTTTTCCCTTGTTTGTGTTTGCAGTGATTCTCCCCGGACTGAGTTCTTACTGACCAACTACACTCAACCCAAAGAGCTGCTGTTTGCCATCAAGGAGCTGGTCTACCTGGGAGGAGACACCAACACAGGTAACACACCAACACAGGTAACGCACCACCACAGGTAACACACCAACACAGGTGACACACCAACACAGGTAACACACCACCACAGGTAACACACCACCACAGGTAACGCACCACCACAGGTAACGCACCACCACAGGTAACACACCAACACAGGTAACACACCACCACAGGTAACACACCACCACAGGTAACGCACCACCACAGGTAACACACCAACACAGGTAACGCACCACCACAGGTAACACACCAACACAGGTGACACACCAACACAGGTAACACACCAACACAGGTAACACACCAACACAGGTAACACACCATCGCAGGTAACACACCAACACAGGTAACACACCAACACAGGTAACACACCAACACAGGTAACACACCAACACAGGTAACACACCATCGCAGGTAACACACCAACACAGGTAACACACCAACACAGGTAACACACCAACACAGGTAACACACCAACACAGGTAACGCACCACCACAGGTAACACACCAACACAGGTGACACACCAACACAGGTAACACACCACCACAGGTAACACATGCAGGTAACTCACCAACACAGGTAACACACCAACACAGGTAACACACCAACACAGGTAACACACCAACACAGGTAACACACCATCGCAGGTAACACACCAACACAGGTAACACACCAACACAGGTAACACACCAACACAGGTAACACACCAACACAGGTAACACACCATCGCAGGTAACACACCAACACAGGTAACACACCAACACAGGTAACACACCAACACAGGTAACACACCAACACAGGTAACACACCAACGCAGGTGTTAGAATTGTGGGGACTTTCTTTTTATGTAAAGCACACAGTAGCCTCTGAAGTAGTGTGTGTCCTCACTCGTCTTGTCTCAGGTGGTAGTCACGCACACACACACACACACACACACACACACACACACCCTGCTGTGGTCACACTGATTTATATTGTCTCCTCTTTTAAACTAAAAGTTCTGCCCACCGCTCCCCGTTGCAGGTAAAGCCATCATGCACGCGGTGGAGACCTTCTTCGGCCAGGACAGCGGGGGCAGGCGGGGTCACCCTCGGGTGCTGATGGTGCTGATTGACGGCTGGCCGTCCGACGACCTGGAGCAGGCGGCCATGTTGGCCAGAGAGTCCGGCATCAACGTCTTCCTGGTGTCTGTGGCCAAACCGGCGCCTGAGGAGCTCGCCATGGTGCGAGACAAGGACTTTGTGAAGAAGGTTTATTCATTTATTAAATATTTATGTGAATTTATAAAGTTATGAATCAGTAATTATTTATTTGGATGACCTTCTCCTCTCCCTCAATGAAGACCAATCTTTTTATTTTCCTTTTTATTTACAAGTAAAATGATTTGAACACACTGGGATTAGTTCAGAATAGAGAGGTTTGTATTTATTGTGATGTCTGAAGACGTGAACTCGTTTTACGGCGCTTTTATTGTGAAACTCCTGACACAGAAACAGGGATCTGTTGGACCAATGATGAGGAGGGTTGTCATCTTCTTCAGTTGTTGCTCAGAGGGTCTTTGTCTCTTCAGTTGAACCATCGAGCAGCGTTTAGTTCTCCGTCCACTAAAATGAGAGACTCCTCCTCAATAAACCACACGTTGCGTCCTCCACGTGTCTCTTCTTCCTGCAGGCCGTGTGCAGAGACAACGGCTTCTTCAGCTATCCGATCCCCAGCTGGTTCAGCACCACCAAGCACGTGAAACCTCTGGCTCAGAAGCTCTGCTCGCTGGACCGCCTGCTCTGCAGTGAGAGACCACCCAACCAAGCAGGACAACAGGAAGACACACACACATCTACACAAATACATCGACACACACGCAAACACATCTACACACAAACACACACACACACACGGTACCAACACATTAATCCTGTTTTGTTTCCATCAGCTGCCACCTTCTTCCCAGATGTTCTGACTCGAGGGGTCTTCTCGGTCATTTTCCGGTTGATAACTAAACTGTTGTGATGAATCCAGCAGAAGGAACATCTGGTCGTGGAGATCAGGAGGTCACATCCTGTTCATGGTGGTAAAAACCATGTTGGACTTTTTGTTTCTCAGGTAAAACCTGCTACAACTCGGTGAACATCGGGTTCCTCGTCGACGGTTCTTCCAGCGTCGGGGGGGGCAACTTCCAGCTGGTCCTGGACTTCCTGGCGGCCGTGGCCAGCAGCTTTGAGGTGTCGGACGTGGGCGCTCGCATCGGTCAGCTTTGCTTGTGAAACCCCTCCGACGCGCCGAGGCGTCGATTGGCCGACTGACTGTGTGTCGGCTCTGCAGGTGCGGTGCAGTTCACCTACGATCAGAGGCTGGAGTTCGGCCTGTTTGACCACCCCAACAAAGAGGACTCCATCACCGCCCTGAGGAGGATCCCCTACATGAGCGGAGGAACGGCCACTGGAGCCGCCATCAGCTACACCACCCAGACCCTGTTCAGGTGAACACGTCTAAGGGTGTGTCGCAATGAGGGGATCTACTGGCAGATATGGAGAATGTTCTACTTAGTTTAGAATGAATCACAGTAGCCGCCATGTTTCTGCAGAAGAAGAACAAATGAAACCCGTGTCTAACGGGAGAGGAAGGAAAGTGGCTCTGGTGTTTAAGTCACCTGGTTACCTGGTTAAGGTGACTTCTTAAGGAAGCAAGTGAAACAATGGATGCCTTCTGTTTAAGTATCTCCAGTGTGTTTGGCGCTGAGGTGCACAGGCATCACATTAAACATGTCGATGCGTGTCACAGGCGAGGCCTCGGGCTCCTGCTGAGGCTTCTCTTGTGAGGCTGACATGTGATCGTCTCTCCTCCAGGCGGGCGGGACCAGGACGGAACTTCCTCATCGTGGTGACGGACGGCCAATCGTATGACGACGTCAGACTCCCCGCGGCGGCGGCACAGACACAAGGTGCGTGTTGAAGGGAAGGACAGTCGACAGCGGCGCGTGTTCACTTCTCACACACACGTTTCACCCTGCACCAATCGACAGGCATCACCATCTACTCGGTGGGCGTGGCCTGGGCGCCCCTGGACGACCTCAGAGCGATGTCATCAGAGCCAAAGGAAAGCCACACCTTCTTCAGCCGGGAGTTCACCGGCCTCGCCGAGCTGGTCCCTCCGCTGGTCAGAGGGGTGTGCAAGGACTTCACAGAGAACAACTAGCAACACACACAACAAAGAAGGATACATATATAAACCAAATGTGTATATACATGTATATAAAATGTACATATATATGTAGAATTATACTTCATAAATAAATAAATAACCAAGGAGATTATTATCAACGTAGAAACCAAAATCTTTCACTTTTCAATAAACATTCCAGCGTTTGATTCTGTGATCAAATGTATTTTACAAAATAAAAGTACAACAAAGAAACTACCAGAAATATTCAAATTTGTATTTTCTGGATTTGTATCTGGATTCAAAAACTTTGCTGACATGATTTTGTTCATTTGAACCAGCTAACTTAAAAAGAGCCACAATCAGCGCTGATGTTTTACTGCAGGTTCAAAGGGTCAGAGTTAATGTATTTAACATGTTGGACCTTATAATAAACTGCAAATTAAACAGAAACACATTGGATACTGTAATTATGGCTTTAATATCTTTATTAGAAGAGAACCATTCTTCTTATCAGATCGTATTGTATTCATGCAACAGATTTCTCCTTCCATCTATTCTGGAATCATGACATATTTTCTTGTATTATTTTGGAATTGTGAGATCTTTAGCTTGTATTTAGGAAGAACCCTCTAAGGCACGATTGAAGAAAACATGTAGGTATTTATCTGGCTTCGTCAAATAAAAACACTAGAATGAACAATCGGACGGAAATGAGCTGCTTGGATTTAATAAAAACTACTTTTTGTGCATTATATTCAAATGTGTTTATTCACACACTAGATTACAGTGATTTGATCAGCTTGTTTTTTGTATGTTGGAAAAGATGAGACGAGACTATTTGATTTTGAAAAGTTAGTTACATTTCCATAGAAATCAACCGGATGGCAGTGAACAGAACATCTGATGGTTGATGTCGTTAAAATGACCCTGTTCCTCATTTAAAAAAATGGGATTAACTCAACAATTTGATTCATGAAGTCAAAATGTTGATATTTCTGCATATTGATTCATCAAGATATTTTGATCATTTCTAAACTTCCCTTTATATTATTTGTATTTTCTTGCAGAAATGAGTCGGGTGGGTGTACCTCCACTCTGTTGCTCCTTGATCAGTTGACCTTTGACCCTTGAGTAAGTCTTTTGCAGTAACGCCAGTAGAGTGAGTACAATGTATGACCAGGGGGCTTCCAGGAGGGGGCGCTAGAGATGATGATGATCTTTAACTTGTGTCACATGTCTCTGTAAAAGGTCCATCAGAAAGCTGCAGCTGATCCAGAACCTGCAGCTCGAGTCCTCATCGGACCGGGAAGTGGATCACATGACTGATCACATGACACATGACGCACTGGCTGAATGTTTAGGGCCAAAGATCTGATACCTGACGAACGCTCAGGTCGCCTTGGACGCGTCTACTTCCTGTCTCAGGGTCAGAACGCGTAACGCCAACGCGTTGGTGAATAGCTAGTGTGAAATTAAATCACTGACATCAATAGAATTATTAACAATCGCTGAGATAATTCACAAAATAAATAACGGGCGCCGCCCTAAAAAGGGACTGAACTCAACTATTAATCTCTACAGGTCTCATAATTGAGATTCACTCATTAAGAGCAAGGAAATGTTTGCAGCAAGCGTCACCGTCCACACGGAGAAATGATCCTTAGTACAACAACAACCTGCTGGTGTCATTAAGACACGTAATGACGTCATAACTTCACCTCGGTGGGGGGTCGTCGGGGTGCAGCGGTGCAGAGGCTGCTCCATGTCCCATGTTGAAGTGTCCCTGAGCAAGACCCCCGACCTCCGACCCCTAACGGCTCCCTGGGCCAAGATGTGAAAAGCTACGGGTTAGAAATGTGAAGTAAGACGCTTTGGATGAAATGATCTGTAATGTCTTCTAGTGACCCGCGTCCTGCTGGGATCTGCTCCTAAACTCTTTTAATATCTTCATGATTTTAGTTTGTTTGTTTTCCCTCTTGAGACTTTTATCATTAAGAATTGATTGTTTTCAATTGTTTTCGGGGATCAAGGAATTTTAAATCAATACGTTGTCATTATTGATTTGACCTGCTGTTTTTATCTGATGAGAAATCTATTTCGCTATATTCTGTAATCCACCCATTCCTGTTTCGTATGAATGAACTGAACATCCAGCAGGGGGCGCTACAGCACCGCGACACGTGACGACGATGACGACGATGATGACGATGATGATGATGATGATGATGATGATGATGACCTGAAGCCACAATACGCGTGTTTATTTAAGGAAGCAAACCTGTTTAAAGAGAAAGAGATTTCACGCGGTCATGAGTGACGTCATTGAGTGATTACATGATGGTCCTTAGGATCAATAATAACTTCATAAACAGACGCGTGCGCGCGTGCGTGCGTCAGGCCCCGCCCCCGGAGGGGAGAAGGGCGGTGCCCTCCCCCCAACCAGGTAGGAGCACCAGCGGTGGGCACGTCACCAGCAGCGCGCGCACAGAGGGGCAGCGCGCAGAGCAGCGGAGACTAACACGCGCACGCGCGCACGCGCGCACTCTTTCCACCGCCTCATCGGTCCCGAGCAGCAGCGACGGAGCCGAAAACAGCCGGAAGTTCCATCTGGACACATCGAAACAGGGAAGTTGGAGACGGGGGAGAGACGGAGAGAGGGAGGGACAGACCGGCACAGAGGACCATGTTCAGCTGGGTGAAGCAGGAGCAGGGAGGACGCAACAAGGACGGAGAGATGTACCAGACGGTGACGGAGGGCCTGCAGAGCCTCTACCTGAAGAAGCTGCTGCCGCTGGAGGAGACCTACCTGTTCCACGACTTCCACTCGCCCGCCCTGGAGGCCGCCGACTTCCAGAGCAAGCCCATGGTGCTGCTGGTGGGCCAGTACTCCACCGGGAAGACCACCTTCATCAGGTGAGGGACGGGGACACACGGGGTTCCTTTAGAGCCGATGTAGAGATGGACGTAGAATACGTGTGTCTCTAGAGTCCACAGAGCGGCTCAGACTGACACCGGTCTTAAAGGGACACTGGCGTTGTCTCCCTTTAGAGCGTCCACTGTCTCCTCTGGGGGTCCACGGTCTCGCATTGTCCCCCCTTAGAGCGTCCACTGTCTCCTCTGGGGGTCCACGGTCTCGCACTGTCCCCCATTAGAGCGTCCACTGTCTCCTCTGGGGGTCCACTGTCTCGCATTGTCCCCCCTTAGAGCGTCCACTGTCTCCTCTGGGGGTCCACTGTCTCGCATTGTACCCCCTTAGAGCGTCCACTGTCTCCTCTGGGGGTCCACTGTCTCGCATTGTCCCCCCCTTAGAGCGTCCACTGTCTCCTCTAGGGGTCCACTGTCTCGCATTGTCCCCCATTAGAGCGTCCACTGTCTCCTCTGGGGGTCCACAGTCTCCTCTCTTCTGGGGGTCTAATGTCTCGCATTGTCCCCCCTTAGAGCGTCCACTGTCTCCTCTGGGGGTCCACTGTCTCGCATTGTCCCCCCTTAGAGCGTCCACTGTCTCCTCTGGGGGTCCACTGTCTCGCATTGTCCCCCCTTAGAGCGTCCACTGTCTCCTCTGGGGGTCCACTGTCTCGCATTGTCCCCCCTTAGAGCGTCCACTGTCTCCTCTGGGGGTCTACTGTCTCGCATTGTCCCCCCTTAGAGCGTCCACTGTCTCCTCTGGGGGTCTACTGTCTCGCATTGTCCCCCCTTAGAGCGTCCACTGTCTCCTCTGGGGGTCCACGGTCTCACATTGTCCCCCCTCACACTGACACGTGGGCTGTGGTTTAAAAAAACAGCTTTATTGTGAAAGGTTGAGCAGCCGCTGAGGATCATGGGAACTGTAGTGCTGCTGAGGTGGGGGATTGTCCCTCGTCTTCCTGAACCTGCTGTTGGTGATGAAGACGGGACGGGACCACATGGACCAGGAGGACAGTTTCCTCATTGACAGTAAAAACTGTTACTGTGTCCATTTAGCTGCACGGTTCACTCGTGACTGTTAATCCGCCGCCTGGAGGCCGGTACGTGGTCACGGGTTACAGAGCTGATCAACGCATGCAGACCCCCGGTAACACACACACACACACACACACACACACACACACACACACACACAGAGACACACACACACACACAGAGACACACACACACGGGGGCGGTAATGTGTGTGTGGCGATGAAGCGTCCTAACGAGGTACGATGAAGTAGCGTCAGACCCCCCAGGGACCCGGGACCTGCCCGGCCCCTGTGGACGTCGGTCCAAACACGGTTCCGCTTCTTCAGAACAAAAATACACAAAGAACGAACGAATGAACCAAAGAAGTAAATCCGTGTTTCCTGTGGGACATTTAAATGAACACCGTGATGACGTCACAGCCGCCTGTAACGCTGATGACGCGTCAGAAAGCTTCTTCCAGCCACGTTCAACAGACTCCCATCGCCTGACAGGGAGCTCTGGTTATCAGAGTGTCCTTGAACGCAGCAGCAGCAGGACGACCACATGAGAGGCGTTTAAAGGTTCATTCAAATGCACCATGTGACTCTACGGAGTTACATCTCCCAGAGCACAGAGGGGTGTGTGTGTGTGTGTGTGTTCCCGAGGCCCCACCCTATCCCCAGAAATGCTATGAATCATGGGAACTAAAACAAATGCTATGAATCATGGGGAGAAGTTGGCAGTAAATTGCACAGTGACGTATTTGGGTGCTTTGGAAGCAGCGCGGCCTCTGATTGGTCCACAGTTAATCCGTCTAAGCGTTGCGCTTTCTGTCCGTGTGTGCGTCAGATTGAAGCTTTGTCAATAAAGTTGTCGGTCCGTGGTCTTTGCATACACACGAGGAGGAAAAGGGTTTGTTTCCCTTTTCCTCTTATCTACCCGTCAAAATAAAAGCAGCAGGTGCCCGACCTGCAACCACCGGGGTCACGTGACCTTCTGGGTTTAGTCGAGCTATCGCTAATGCTAACAAGATTCTTTCTTTCTGAGAATATAAATTGCAGGATACATAAAAGTTGGATTATTATATGCGTATGAATGTATAAATGTAATAAACGGTGTGTGTATTATAAAATATGAAATACTCCATGAGGGACTGAGCAGCTTTTGAGCAGAAATTTCAACAAATTTCTTGTGTCTTTTTAGAAGAACATCACTATTTATTATTATAAATAATAATCTTCTTTGACTCTGTGATACCTGGGAACTAACCCCCCCCCCCCCACAGGTACCTGTTGGAGCAGGACTTCCCGGGGATGCGGATCGGTCCGGAGCCGACCACCGACGGCTTCATCGCCGTGATGTACGGCGAGAACGAGGGCATCGTCCCCGGCAACGCCCTGGTGGTCGACCCCAAGAAGCCCTTCAGGAAGCTCAACGCGTTTGGAAACTCCTTCCTCAACAGGTAAGAACACGCAAGGACACGCAAGGACACGCAAGGACACCCAAGGACACCCAAGGACACCCAAGGACACATCTCTGATGGACAACATGTGGAGACTCGTACCTCATACTCATAAAGTACCTTTAATCAAACCCTATAAAGTATCACACGTGTTACAATAACACAGAATAGTGTGTGAACATTAGAGCATTTACACACATTACACACATTACACACACACACACACACACACACACACCCTGGCAGCTCCTCTCACTGCTTTCACCCACGACCAGTAAAGTGACCTCTCCTCCTGATTGATATGTAAACACACACACACACACGCTGTGAGTTGGGAGCGAGGGTTTAAATTTAGCTGGAACACTTCTAAAACTATTTCCTCTGTCCTGAAATATTTTTAAGAGTGGCAGCAGGACGTGGAGACAGCAACCCTCTGTGTGTGTGTGTGTGTGTGTGTGTGTGTGTGTGTGTGTGTGTGCACGTGTGTGTGTGTGCACGTGTGTGTGTGTGCACGTGTGTGTGTGTGTGTTCAAGGGTTTCCTTTAACCAGGAATCCCGCCCGTCCCGCTGTGAAGGAGGAACCACAGTGACTTATTGTTTCCAGGGGGACGTGTGTCACACGTGCTCCACGCTTTGTTTTTTCATGTCAGGACGACATTGGTCACACACACAGGAAACGCTCTATATACATGTTATATATATATATATATATATATATATATATATATATATATATATATGTAATATATATATATATATATATATATATATATATATATATATATCACATCCTTAAAGAAATATCCTAACAATTAGTTAAATACGACTTTTCTCTTAGCTTAGCTTAGCATAAAGACTGCTAGCCAGTGATGTGGTGTCTCTCTGTCTTTTCAGGTTCATCTGCTCTCAGATGCCGAATCAGGTTCTTCAGAGCATCAGCATCATCGACACTCCTGGTATCTTATCAGGAGAGAAGCAGCGAATCAGCAGAGGTAACACACACTGTGTGTGTGTGTGTGTGTGTGTGTGTGTGAGTGTGAGTGTGAGTGTGTGTGTGAGTGTGAGTGTGAGTGTGAGTGTGAGTGTGAGTGTGAGTGTGAGTGTGAGTGTGTGTGTGTGTGTGTGTGTGTGTGTGTGTGTGTGTGTGTGTGTGTGTGTCTTTCGTCTGCTCATATTGAATGAGGTCCGAGGGACGGACCCCCTCCTGGTGTCTCGTGGTCTAGTGTGGCGATCTCGGACCCCGTGACCTCCCTCCAGAGCAAACCGGTGTGGAGGGCTCTTGCGAATGTCTTCACCCTGTCACTTCCTGTTTTGTCTCTCGGTGGTTTTTCTCCCATGAATCACTTCAACCACACAAGCTGGTAAAAGAGGACCTGAAACCGCCGACGTTTCCAATCTGTTTTAATCCTCACGTCACATTTCTACAGTAGCACCATTAGTACTTAGTATTCATGTACCTTTACTCGTTCTAGTACTGATTGTACTGAAGACAGAAGCTTAAATATACTTTAAAGGCAGAAAGAGTATGATTTAAATACAGTGAATCATATATAATGTAAACATGTCCTTAGTTCACGTTCAGTTCTCAAGAAGAAGAGAATCGATCTAAAGAGAATAGTGATTTATTGATTGGTTCAAATATCCTGTTTTGGAGCAATACGTTAAACATGGAGACACAGAATATGTAAACTTCTTCTTTCTTCTCTCTGTCCATCGTCTGGTTTAGTTTCTCTCTGCTTTAAATGTTCAGTCTCTGTTGGATCTGAGCCTCGCTTACTGTAATCCACAAACCTGAGCTTCCAGCCAGTAGTCCCTCCCTTCTGCCCCAGAGACGGTGTCCTCCCCTGTCCCACCCGCTCCAGTCCTGGTTTCTGGTTTCCATGGCTCTGCTTCGGTCCTGGTCCAGCAGATGAACTCAGTGAGCTCAGTGGCTGTTTGTGACGCTTCTTATTTGTTGATGATCATTTGTGTTCACAGTAAACAAAGCAGATCCAGCAGGAGAATAAAAGGTGTTTAGAGTCCGTTAAGGAAGCAGGAGACAGTTGCTGTTCAAAGCACTATTTAACAACGTGTTCCTGCCGTGTCCGGTCTGCATCTTTTATGCTCGTGGTCATTTTAATCCTACTTTGTGGCGACGTCCCCTCGAGGTGTGTGTGACAATCAAGGACGTTTTTTTTGTCTTTTTGTGAATTTTCTGCATCATAAAGATTCAA
The DNA here is from genome assembly GCF_964276395.1 of Gasterosteus aculeatus. Taxonomy (NCBI): domain Eukaryota; kingdom Metazoa; phylum Chordata; class Actinopteri; order Perciformes; family Gasterosteidae; genus Gasterosteus; species Gasterosteus aculeatus. The sequence goes on from NC_135703.1 coordinate 553,808, forward strand.
AGCTGCTAAACAACGTGGAGCGTGATTGTAAAGCGTGCAAATAAAACCCAAATACATCCAACATGGGGCGTCAGTACCGACCGGCCTTCATCCACGCTTCCTGTCTGCAGCGCTCTGCACACACACCGCTGTTTACAGGACGCCAGTATCGTCCCAAAGAGGAAGTGGGATTGTTCCTACGAAGGTGTTTCCTTTCAAACAGGAAGTGGAACAAGTGGAGTAATCAGTCATCGCACAACCGCTGGTAAACCCTGCAAGTGTTTTCACTCACCCACTGCTTCACTCGCTGCTTCGCTCGCTGCTTCACTCACTGCTTCACTCGCTGCTTCACTCACTGCTTCACTCGCTCACTCACTGCTTCGCTCGCTCGCTGCTTCACTCGCTGCTTCACTCACTGCTTCACTCGCTGCTTCGCTCGCTGCTTCACTCACTGCTTCACTCGCTGCTTCACTCACTGCTTCACTCGCTCACTCACTGCTTCGCTCGCTCACTGCTTCACTCGCTGCTTCACTCACTGCTTCACTCGCTGCTTCACTCACTGCTTCACTCGCTCACTCACTGCTTCGCTCGCTCACTGCTTCACTCGCTGCTTCACTCACTGCTTCACTCACTGCTTCACTCGCTCACTCACTGCTTCGCTCACTGCTTCACTCGCTCGCTCACTGCTTCACTCACTGCTTCACTCGCTGCTTCGCTCACTGCTTCACTCGCTGCTTCACTCGCTGCTTCACTCGCTGCTTCGCTCACTGCTTCGCTCACTGCTTCACTCGCTCACTCACTGCTTCGCTCACTGCTTCACTCGCTCACTCACTGCTTCGCTCACTGCTTCACTCGCTCGCTCACTGCTTCACTCACTGCTTCACTCGCTGCTTCACTCACTGCTTCACTCACTGCTTCACTCACTGCTTCGCTCGCTGCTTCACTCGCTGCTTCACTCGCTGCTTCACTCGCTGCTTCACTCACTGCTTCACTCGCTCACTCACTGCTTCGCTCACTGCTTCACTCGCTCGCTCACTGCTTCACTCGCTGCTTCACTCGCTGCTTCACTCGCTGCTTCGCTCACTGCTTCGCTCACTGCTTCACTCGCTCACTCACTGCTTCGCTCACTGCTTCACTCGCTCACTCACTGCTTCGCTCACTGCTTCACTCACTGCTTCACTCGCTGCTTCGCTCACTGCTTCACTCGCTCACTCACTGCTTCACTCGCTGCTTCACTCGCTGCTTCACTCGCTGCTTCGCTCACTGCTTCGCTCACTGCTTCACTCACTGCTTCACTCGCTCACTCACTGCTTCGCTCACTGCTTCACTCGCTCACTCACTGCTCCGCTCACTGCTTCGCTCACTGCTTCACTCACTGCTTCACTCGCTCGCTCACTGCTTCACTCGCTGCTTCACTCGCTGCTTCACTCACTGCTTCACTCGCTGCTTCACTCACTGCTTCACTCGCTGCTTCACTCACTGCTTCACTCACTGCTTCGCTCACTGCTTCGCTCACTGCTTCACTCGCTCGCTCACTGCTTCACTCGCTGCTTCACTCGCTGCTTCACTCACTGCTTCGCTCACTGCTTCGCTCACTGCTTCACTCGCTCGCTCACTGCTTCACTCACTGCTTCACTCGCTGCTTCACTCGCTGCTTCACTCACTGCTTCACTCGCTCACTGCTTCACTCACTCATGCATGTAGCTAAGAGGAGGAACAGTTCCTGACACCTGAACACATCTTTTATTGATAAAACAGGAAACAAAGAACGTTTAATAGAGAAAACCTTTTAAAATGAAAAAGTCTGTGACTCCGGATCAGTTTTGATGATATTAACTTCTCAAGATGAATATAACAAAATCTATATGAAGCTTTTGATTATTAAATGAATAGTTTAAGTCTAAACCTCTTATTTTAACTTGCTAATGAGATGTTGTCTTTTAGGACGATGTCCGAACGTTTTTATCCAAAAGGAAAACTAAACTGAAACAATATTGTCCAGCCAAGAAAACACATTTTCATTTAATTAATTCATGTCAATTTTAGTCTTTTAACCAAGAGAATAGTTTGTTATTTATTCACCAGGAAGTGAGCTGCGTCCCGTCCTCATCTTACGACCTTGATGGTGTGTGTGTGTGTGTGTGTGTGTGTGTGTGTGTGTGTGTGTGCGTGTGCGTGCGTGCGTGTGTGTGTGTGTGTGTGTGTTGTGTCCACAAACAGGCTTGTTGTGTGGACAGCAGCTCATCACGGAATGTTCCACACACATTGATCACGTGATTCATTGATTCATCGATCGAAGCAGCTGAACACTTGAATACTATGAATCACAACTCTAGTTCACAAGATCTAGTGAAGCCGAGATGTGTGCCGTGTGTGTGTGTGCGTGCGTTCAGGTGTGTGTGTGTGTGTGCGTGCGTTCAGGTGTGTGTACTTTAAAGGTGACCTTTTAGCTGAATGCTGAAGTGGGTTAAAGGAGCGATCAGCTGATGTTTGTGTTCTTGGTGTCCTAACAGGAAGTGGAGCGTTGCTTCTGACACAGGACGGCTTTCTAGCTTCTAGAGCTCTTAAAGGGCCGGTACATCGAAATCCCCCCACGCAGAACCAGTGAAGTAGAACATACTAAAATACAACACAAGTAGAACCAGTGAAGTAGAACATACTAAAATGTTGTTCTCCTGAGTTTGTACCCTATGGTTGAATGCACTTACTGTACGTCGCTTTGGATAAAAGCGTCAGCTAAATGACATGTAATGTAATGTAATGTAAAATACAACACAAGTAGACCCAGTGAAGTAGAACACAGCAGATTACTGATCTCAGAAATCTGTTTCCAGTTAAAGTTTAAAAGCTGTTATTTCAGTTTAGTTTCAGAGGGTCACCCAGTTTTAGAGGAACCACACCCAAACTGCTGGCACATATCACATATCACACACACACACACATTTAAAGACGTAGTGCAGCAGCTGTGCCCTCATTGCTCTCCTTTGTCCTCTTCTCAGTTTTCATGTTTGTGTTTCCTTCATTGAATATTGGAAAGCTTCTTATTACATCATTAGGATGATGACGTCAGAGCTTCATGAGTTAAAGCTGCATTCTGTGCAGTGACCAGCAGGGGGCGACTCCTCTGCTCCCATAGACGTCTATGAGGAAATGACTCTACTTCTCTGTAGTGACCAGCAGGGGGCGACTCCTCTGCTCCCATAGACGTCTATGAGGAAATGACTCTACTTCTCTGTAGTGACCAGCAGGGGGCGACTCCTCTGCTCCCATAGACGTCTATGAGGAAATGACTCTACTTCTCTCTGGATTTATTCCCTCAGTAAACATTGTAAACATGAGTTTATGGTCTCAGTCTCTAGTTTCAAGTCTTCTTCAATACAACATTAAAATAGCAATTAAATATGAATGAAATTTAAAAGAAATTATTTTTCACAAAAGCTGAAATTCTTAACTGAATTCACCTTGACTCTAGTCCAAGCAGGTGTTATCGTTTGTGCAGACTTTATTTTGAAAGGATGAACTTCCTGTGTGCAGGTTATGACTTTGCGGAGGTGCTGCGTTGGTTCGGGGAGCGCGTGGATCGGATCATTCTGCTCTTCGACGCTCACAAACTGGACATTTCAGACGAGTTCTCCGAGGCCATCCGAGCCTTCAAAGGACAAGACGACAAGATCCGCGTGGTCCTCAACAAGGCCGACCAGGTGAGAGGGTGACGAGCAACGCGAGGCGATGAAGACGTGATTGTTGAGCAGATCTGATCCTGTCTTGCTCACCTCTCAGGTGGACACGCAGCAGCTGATGAGGGTGTACGGCGCCCTCATGTGGTCGCTGGGGAAAGTGATCAACACTCCAGAGGTGGTGAGAGTTTATCTGGGATCCTTCTGGGCCAAACCGCTGCAGAACTCTGAGAACAGGTCAGGTATTCATCCGTTCACCCATTGAATCATCCATCTGTTCGTTCATCCATCCATTCATTGATGGATTCATTTATCCGTTTATTCATTCATGGATTCGTTCCATTATTCATCCATCCATTCACTGAGACCAGCTCCTTCTCTTCTCACTGCTTTTGGGTCACTGATTTAGTCTTTAACGATTTAATTAATTGCGTGTTTTTATTTATTTATTGATGAGTAAGTTAATCAATTCACCCGTTCACTTCCTCCACAGGCGTCTGTTTGAGGCGGAGTCTCAGGACCTCTTCAAGGACATCCAGAGTCTACCGAGAAACGCAGCGCTCCGTAAACTCAACGACCTGATCAAGAGAGCGAGGCTGGCCAAGGTGAGATGGGAAGTGTCGTGTTTGAGTGAACGCCGAAGGCCTTCGGTCCGACCCTGCTGAGGAATTCTGGGAATATCCTGGTTGTGTTTCAGAGACGGGAAAAAAGGCAGGAAATGAAAGCGCTCTGTCAACGAATGAAGCCGATGTTTTGGTTTCATGGAGGAATGTTCAGTCTTCCGTATACTGATTTATTCATTCATTCAGTCACTGAGTACATAACTTATATTAATTCATTCATCAAGTCACCCATTCGTCCACGTATTGATTTATTCAGCCATCCATGAACATCTGTACATGACAGATGTTCATCCATTCAACCATTAACATGAAGGCAGAGGAAACGCTGAGAAGAAGGTCTCAGCAGTCTGGTTGGAGCTGACGTTGTTTCTGTTCAGGACCTCCTCCTCCACATGATGAGGGATGGCTGTTATTCCTCCTTCACCCTCCCCCCAGAAGATAACCCTTCACCCTCCTTCCCTCCCTCCTTCCTTCCTTCCACCTCCTGTTGACTGGAATGAAGGATTGAAGAGTTCTTGAACTCCTACATTCCTCCTCCTGGGTGAAGTTTACCCTCAGTCTTCTGCTCTTCTCCTCCTTTTCTTCTTCACTCCTTAATGTATCCTTAATATCTTATGTCTCCTTCTTTCTTCATTTTCACCTCCCCATCCTTCTCTTTTTCCTTCGTCCTCCCCCCTCTTTGCCTCCTTCATCTTCTCCTCCACCCCTTCTTTTACTTCCTCCTCCACCTCATCTTCTCCTCTTGTTGTGCCCCCAGGTGCACGCCTACATCATCAGCTACCTGAAGAAGGAGATGCCGTCTCTGTTTGGCCGTGAGAAGAAGAAGGAGGAGCTTATCTCTCGTCTTCCAGAGATCTACTGCATCCTTCAGAGGGAGCACCACATCAGCCCGGGAGACTTCCCCAACGTGGCCAAGATGCAGGTGAGGAAGCCCCGCCCCCTCCTCTGTGTTTACCTCTCACCCACGATGCGTTCAGGGACCGCCGGGAATCTGAGCACAAAGACGCCCTTTACGCTGTAATCAAGGGTCAGAGAAATAAGTTTTACCTAAATGTACTTTAGGCATGGAAGTAATAGTACTCTCTCCTAAATGTACTTTAGGTATGGACGTAATAGTACTCTCTCCTAAATGTACTTTAGGCATGGAAGTAATAGTACTCTCTCCTAAATGTACTTTAGGTATGGAAGTAATAGTACTCTCCCAATACAAGTACACAGATGAAATGTAGTGAAGTATAAGTATACGAGTACGAGGATGCGAAGCGACATCAATAAACACAATCGGCTACAATTTAAGTAGTTGGACAGGAGCAGACGTGTCCTTTCAAAATAAAGGTGATACACTTCTGTTTTGGATAATAATGGTGTGTTCGATTAGTACTTCAGGTTTGATGTACTGTGAATACTCATCTACTTGTACTTCAGTAGGCTGAGCGTTATTCTGAATGCAGAACTCTTACTGAGTTCAGAGTACTTTCTCCAGTACACAGAACAAAATGTGATGTGGGGGTGTTGCTCTGCAGCTGGTGTGTGTGTGTGTGTGTGTGTGTGTGTGTGTGTGTTCTCCAGCTACACTTTTATTTATCAGATTATTGACGAGAGAAATAGTTTCAGATTTCTGGGTTCCCTGGTGAGATGTGTTCTCCCCTGACACACACACACACACACACACACACTCTGACGTGTGTTGTGAGTTGTGTGGAGCCACCTGCAGAGTGTGTGTGTGTGTGTGTGAGACGGAGTGGGTTTCCTCCCTTGGGGGTCAGAGGTCAGACCAGAAAGCAGCAGGTTCGACCCCTCGGCTGCTCGTTCTCATCGTGTGAGTCTCAGATCCTTCACTGCAGTAAAAGTACTAATACCACATTCTGTGTGTGTGTGTGTGTGTGTGTGTGTGTGTCTCCTGCAGGACATGCTGCAGCACTACGACTTCAGCAAGTTCCCGTCCCTGAAGATGAAGCTGGTCGAGTCGGTGGACAAGATGTTGGCCACGAAGATCGCCGCCTTGATGTCCATGATCCGGGACGAGGAGTCCAAGGCGCCGCCGGCGATGGTGTCCGGCGGCGCCTTCGATGGCTCCCAGGACGGGCCCTTCGGCCGGGGCTACGGCGAGGGCATCAGCGCCGGGGCGGACGCCGAGGACTGGATCGTCAGCCGCGAGAAGCACCGCTACGACGAGATCTTCTACATGCTGACGCCCGTCAACGGCAAGATCACCGGCGTCAATGCCAAGAAGGAGATGATGAACTCGCGGCTGCCCAACACCGTGCTCGGGAAGATCTGGAAGCTGGCCGACTGCGACCACGACGGCATGCTGGACGACGAGGAGTTCGCGTTGGCTCAGCACCTCATCAAGGTCAAGCTGGAGGGCTACGAGCTGCCCGCGGAGCTGCCTGAGCACCTGGTGCCGCCGTCCCACCGCAAGGACCCCACCGTCGACGCCATGTACAACCATAGCGAGGACTAGGGGGCTTCCCGCTGCTGACCCTCAGACTACCGGAGAACCAATCCAGTTTAAGGATTTACTCGCCACCAACACGGATCAGGTTGACCTCTAATCAACTCCTATATGTATATATTTATATATATATATATATATATATATCTATATATGTATATATATATCTATATATGTATACATACATATATATATATATGTATGTATACATATATAGATTTATATATATATATAAATCTATATAGATTTATATATATGTAAATCTATATATATATATATATATATATATATATATGTAAATCTATATATATATATATATATATATATTTACGCAGCTTCATATTTCACAACTCCGGATTTCACATGGACCCCTTTATTTTGAAAGTTTTAAAGACGTTTCCGTTTCCTGTCTTAATGTTTCCGTCGTGTTCCACCTCCAAATGTCTCAGACGGAATATTTGGGGGGCAACAAACGATAAAGATCCCAGAGAAACGCAACAGGAACAAACTCTGACCTTCAGAATAAAAGCGGCAGAGGCTAATGTAGTGTTTTTTCAGAATAATACAATACTATAATAAGTTTTCTGTTTGGTTATTAATGTGTAGTTTATATGTGAGGAAGACACATTGATCAGAAGATGTTTTTGTTTGGAGTTAAATGTTCTTTTGTGTGTTTTTTAAAGTGTCGGGACAAACTATTTCTGTCCCGACACGTCAGCACTACGTTATATTACCTTTTTATTTTTACTGAATCATGATTACAATTATTTGCTGGTTTTATTCTGAAGGCCTGAAGCTGTACTCCTTTAAACCATCTTTTCTGTACCATGTGACCCGTCGCAGGATCCTCGTCTTCATCGCTGTAAAATACGTTGTTAAAAGTTAACGAACTGATCTTGACTTCCAAAGACGACGAAGGATCAGATTTCATCCCTTTGTTTTTTTGTCACTCAAAGTGTTTCAATGAAAAGTAATGAAATGCAAACAGGAAATAGGGCCCGCCCCAAATGAGTCCAAACTACATTACCCATAAGGCCACTCAAGCTGAAGACCATTTCTAAACACATTTCAGTTGTAAAAATAATAAATCAAACTATCACTGTGACATTTAATCTTTTTTATTTGTAAATATGAAATCTAGATTTTTAATAGATGTATAAATGTCATCTTTCAATAATTTACGCTCCAATACTAATGATTTCTTTACAAGAAAGGATCAAACTAAGAACATATTTTAGTGTTTCAAAAAAAAACAAAGAAAATGAAAAGGTAATTCGACCAAACCAGCTGTGATTTAAACTTCTTGAATTAGTTAATAATGATAATAGAAATAATTTGATTTCTTTTGATGGGTTTTCAAAATAAAAGATGAAAAGACATCCCTAGTCGTCTTCACGTCCACATGGTTGGGAACAAGAAACGGTCCCTGAACGTCTGGTGGGTTTAGGGACGGTGCAGGACGCCGGGGTAGTGAGGGGGTCAGAGGTCAAAAGTAACTGTCGGCGTTCGCCGTCCACCGGGGACGACTTAATGATGTCCTCCACCATCTTGACATTTGTGAAAGGGAAAGCAGCAGCCTATCAGGGACGAGCAGGGAGTCAAGCCGACCCAACATGATGTTCATTTAGTGAATTATGGTCCATTTAGAGTCAAACAGACCATGAAGCAGGGGACGCTTTAGGGCGGGGCTACACGCTAATTGGCAGGTCGACACCAGAGACGTACACGGGGTCTTGACGTCTCTTATAGGGCCTTTAATAAAAACTAGAAGAAGTAAAATAGCGTTTTCCTGCCGTCATCAGATCCAGATGCGGCCTCAGCTTTCTGGTGGGTTAGGTTTGGTTCTGGTTGGATGGGGTTGGTTCCGGTTGGATGGGGTTTGGTTCTGGTTGGATGGGGTTGGTTCTGGTTGGATGGGGTTGGTTCCGGTTGAATGGGGTGGGTTCCGGTTGGATGGGGTTTGGTTCTGGTTGGATGGGGTGGGTTCTAGTTGGATGGGGTGGGTTCTGGTTGGATGGGGTTGGTTCTGGTTGGATGGGGTTTGGTTCTGGTTGGATGGGGTGGGTTCTAGTTGGATGGGGTGGGTTCTGGTTGGATGGGGTTGGTTCTGGTTGGATGGGGTTTGGTTCTGGTTGGATGGGGTTGGTTCCGGTTGGATGGGGGTTGGTTCTGGGTGGATGGGGGTTGGTTCTGGTTGGATGGGGGTTGGTTCTGGTTGGATGGGGTGGGTTCTGGTTGGATGGGGTTTGGTTCTGGTTGGATGGGGTTTGGTTCTGGTTGGATGGGGTTGGTTCTGGTTGGATGGGGTTGGTTCTGGTTGGATGGGGTTGGTTCCGGTTGGATGGGGGTTGGTTCTGGGTGGATGGGGGTTGGTTCTGGTTGGATGGGGGTTGGTTCTGGTTGGATGGGGTGGGTTCTGGTTGGATGGGGTTGGTTCTGGTTGGATGGGGTTTGGTTCTGGTTGGATGGGGTTGGTTCCGGTTGGATGGGGGTTGGTTCCGGTTGGATGGGGGTTGGTTCTGGTTGGATGGGGTTTGGTTCTGGTTGGATGGGGTGGGTTCTGGTTGGATGGGCTGGGTTTGGGTGGGTTCTTGTCAGTTAGTGTCCCTCGGGGGGGTCTGGTAGGAGCGTCTCTGTGTCCTCTGTTCTCATGACGGGACACAAAGTCGTCCTTGAGGATTCAGCAGTTTTATAATGATGCTTATTCCGTTAAAATATACACCGAAATCAAAGCTTTTTACGTCTTTAAAAGGGAACGCAGGACTTTAGTGAATAAACATTAACTACCGAGCTTCAGATGTTTGTCATCATCGTCCATCTGACATGTAAAGGGTTCATTCCTGTGACTGTATCTCACATGTTTAAACGTGTCACTTGACTCCTGACCTGGAGACCAATAAAGTTTATTCAAACATTTACTCATATTTACACCTGTCTGTTTTGTATAAAACAAAATTGTATGTAGTTGAACTAGTTTTCTGAAATGTTGTGTCTAAGGTAATAAAATAAATGTGGTAGTTCCATGAGTTAAAGAAGATTAATCTATAAACATTGAAAAGTGAGCCGCAAATCAGAATAATGAAACAAACGATAAGTACAATATGCATAAAGTAAATAAAGTGTGAAGTCACAAACACTTCACTTTTTTATGGTGGTTTTTCAGGTTTGACCAGTAAATCAGCTGATATTTAAACTGTGTGTGTGAGTGAACTTTGACCCCTGTACCTGCCGTCAGGTGAGCGGCGCTGCTCATGCTGTAAATCCAAAAGTTTCAAAGTTCACACACACAGACACACACTTACACACACATCTTCTTCTGTGGTGACAGTCGCCTTGGGACAGAAACATTCAGGCTGTTTGTTGCGTCTTTGGATCCGTGAGTTCTTCAGCCGGAGGAACGAGGTGGACGAGAAGGTGAGAAAAGGGAAAAGTCTCTTCACGTGTTTCCTGTTGATGAGTAAAAACCACAGAAAATAATAACTTCTGTTATTAATGTATCGTGTGTTTTGTATAACTGACAAGAAAAGTCAGTTGTTGGCTTAGCTTAGCATAGAGGCTAGCACGGCTCCAGGAAAGAAGCACATTTTCAACAATAATTTGTTAATAAGAACCAACTAACTTTCCGTTAATGTTACTTCAAACTTACTACAACTCCAACAACAATAGACTTTTTTTATTTAACAACAAATTTGATAAACAAAGAAAATGATGAATCAGACATTAAAATGATATTCTTGATACAATTAAATGATGGTGAATGGTTTTATTCTAGAAACTTAAAACTTCTATTAAAACGGTCAAAAGTATTTTTCAGGATTTAATAACAGAAACAAAATGACAGAGAGGATTTAACTGTTTGAACTGAAATAAAGTATATAATAAAAACCTCACACACACACACACACACACACACACACACAAACACTACCTGTATCTGTATTATGACCGCTCAGGTATTTTTACAGGGGGTTGAAGTGTGACTGCTTCTGTCAGCATGAACGCAAATACGATTTTAACTGCTAACTCAGAACTGATGAGCAATCAGCTGACGGCTCGCCGGGTCGTCCAATCACAGCTGTGAACGCCGGAATCTGAGTTTGCAGGTTCGAGATTTTTTAAGGCCTGAAGTCAAAAGAAAAATATCCCAACAACGGTCCGATGCGTCTCATGTCTGCTCCCCAGAGGAGGAACCCTGATGATTGTCAGGACCGGATCAGATGTTCTTCAATGTCAAGATTTGTGTGTCAGAGAAATAACCTTCAGGCCAAACGTGTCTAACTTTACTCTTTAATGGTTTGTGTCTGAAGGATCTTCCAGCCAATCAGGATGGAGGGCGAGGAGGACGGGGCGGGGCGAGTGAGAGAGCTGCAGGAGCAGAGGATGACGGTCCAGAAGAAGACCTTCACCAAGTGGATGAACAGCGTCTTCAGCAAGAACGGGGTGAGACAGGAAGTGCAGCATGATTAAATGATTAAATGTTGAATTAGTTTGTCACAGTTCCATGAAACAAATGTTGGAGGGAACTGGAAGTATGAGGCAGGTTTTGTGACGATGTCAGCGATGACCTCAGCGTCGTGATGTGACGACGTCAGCGTCGTGATGTGATGACCTCAGCGTCGTGATGTGATGACCTCAGCGTCGTGATGTGACGACGTCAGCGTCGTGATGTGATGACGTCACGCTCTCGTGGTCCTCGTGTCTTCTGGGTTTGGTTCCGTGGGTTTTCTCTGATGTCGGCTACTCCTCATTCCCAGAATTCCTCTGGGATTTGTTCCCTGAGGTCATGACCTCTGTGAGATTTATGGCCGTCAGAGAAGGAATGTGTTTTTAAAAGTGAGAACACGATTTGGTTCTGATTACAAAAGCTTAAGGGAAGGAAAGAAAATAAGACGTTGACTACCAGAATGAGACAAATGTCACCAAAGACTGAAATAGATCAAATTAACAGGAAATAAAACAAGAATTAGGATATCTAGGATAACAGAATAATCAGTGTTATTACATAAATATATATATATATATATATGTGTGTACATATGTATATAAACAGGATATATATATATAATCCTTGAATTAGCGTTAGCTTGTCCTCCATGTCCCCGTCTCCTCCTCCGGACGTCCCATCGGCTCCTCCCGATGAGTCCCGGAGACGACGTCTTTTCTCCGGAGGTTCTGCGTGACTCTTCTGGCTATGAGCTTTAAAAACAACAAAATGACAAAGATAGGTTTTGTATTTTGAATCAGAATATCCGTCCATAATACCCCAAAATAGGTTTATAACGGAGAAAAGCATCAAGTCATCACATTTGAGGTATTTGAGCCAACGTCATCTTACCCGTATTTACCGTCCTGTTTATGGGGAATGCGTCACCTGACCTGCTGATAAACAGGATGTCCTGAGACGTGGAGCTTCAGGGGCGAGACACTCAACTCTCGGGATGATTTACGGGAAGTTCTGCTTCCTGCTCCAGAACAGGAAGCTGTAAACAGTGGGGCAATAAATCTGAGCAGCAAGTAACTCTGACACAGGTAGAGGTCTTGAGTGGGATCATTTAAACTGGGCTGATTTCACCTCCTGCAGGACAACGTTGAGCTGAAGGATGTTTACGTGGATCTGAAGACCGGAGTCGCCCTCATTCGTCTGCTGGAGCTCATCTCCAAGGAGACGCTGCCTCCACCCAGCCGCCGCAACCTGAGGGTCCACTGCCTCGAGAACAACAGCAACGCCATCAGCTTCCTCAAGACCAAGGTGCCAAACTGCCTCTTGAATGAACAAATGATTCTCCGACCGGCCTCCCGTCTTTAAAATATGCATTCATTGATAAAACCATCAATAACAATTGTATTCTGCACGTTCATATCGAAACGTACGGTCAGATTCGAGTGGATCTGATTGGTCCAGAGAACGTGGTGGACGGGGACCGTACGCTGATCCTGGGTCTGCTGTGGATCATCATCCTCAGATTCCAGATCGGACCCATCAGCCTGGACGAGGTTTGGAATCAAACCCTCGGCCTTCTGTCCGGCTGACTAACCAACGAGTGACACAATGTTTCACCTCCTCTTTCATCTCCTCCCTATCTTTCCTCTCTCCTTCCCTCTCCTTCCTTCTCCTTCCTTCTCCTCCTCCTGTCAGGCGGGAGGAGGAGGCAGCGTGGCTCATCGCTCAGCCAAGGAGGCGCTGCTGATCTGGTGTCAGAGGAAGACCTCCGGATACCACGACGTCAACGTGGTCGACTTCTCTTCAAGCTGGAGGAACGGACTGGCCTTCAACGCCCTGATCCACGCACACAGGTACACACACACACACACACAAACAGGTACACACACACACACACACAGATACACATCTTTCTGTACCCCCCCCTCCAGGCCTGACCTCTTTGACTACGGCTGTCTCCGTGGCGACGACCCCCTCGCTAACCTGCAGCGGGCCTTCTCGCTGGCGGAGCGTGAGTTCGGGATCATGCAGCTGCTGGAGGTGGAGGACGTGGTGCTCCACCCGGACGAGAAGTCCATCATGACCTACGTGTCCCTCTACTACCACTATTTCTCCAAGGTGAAGCAGGGTCAGACCATCCAGAAGAGACTGGCCAAGGTACGCACAGTACACACTGTACACACAGTACACACAGAGTACAATCACTGTACACACAGTACACACAGTATACACACACTGCACACTCACTGTACACACACAGTACACCCAGTACACACTGTACACACAGTACACACACAGTACAATCACTGTACACACACAGTACAATCACTGTACACACAGTACACACAGTATACACACACTGCACACTCACTGTACACACACAGTACACACACAGTACAATCACTGTACACACAGTACACACACTGTACACACAGTACACACTGCACACTCACTGTACACACAGTACACACACTGTACACTCACTGAGACATTTGTATCTTTTGTTAATGCAACATAATAACCTGTTTTAATATTAGTCGTAGTACTAGAAACACTAGTGGAAGTGGTAGTAGTAGTAGTAGTCTAAGTAGAAGTAGTAGTACTAGTAGCAGTGATGTAGCTGCTCCTGGACTTGCTCACCTAGATTCAGAATAAGCGTAGACTCTGCTGCCCCCTGCAGGCCGCCAATCAACACCGTCAGTCTGCCACCGCTAACACACCTCCACCTTTTTACTATGTAGTCATACTTTTGTAGTTGTACTGTTACCTCTAACGCAGTCTGTTTTACTATGTAGTCATACTTTTGTAGTTGTACTGTTACCTCTAACGCAGTCTGTTTTACTATGTAGTCATACTTTTGTAGTTGTACTGTTACCTCTAACGCAGTCTGTTTTACTATGTAGTCATACTTTTGGAGTTGTACTGTTACCTCTAACGCAGTCTGTTTTACTATGTAGTCATACTTTTGTAGTTGTACTGTTACCTCTAACGCAGTCTGTTTTACTATGTAGTCATACTTTTGGAGTTGTACTGTTACCTCTAACGCAGTCTGTTTTACTATGTAGTCATACTTTTGTAGTTGTACTGTTACCTCTAACGCAGTCTGTTTTACTATGTAGTCATACTCACCTCAGCGTATTCTACGTGTAGTCTTAGTACTTACTCTGCAGGACTAATGGGGCTGACCCCGGGTCAGTGGGTCATGTGACAGCCTCTCTATCCTCAGTGGGCGGAGTCTATCTCTCGTCTGTGGGCGGGGCTTCAGGCACTAAGCTCATCTGATCAGATCACAGCCTGCAGCACCTTCCCCTGCTGCTCGCTCTGAGCAGCGAAGCCGCCGAGGATCTCAGTGAGGATTCAAGAGGCACGCCGTGTGTTTATAGTTGTTGTTGTTGTTGATGTTTGTTGGTGAGCTCACACACATTTAGTTTACGCTGTGCTGATGTTCAGTCAGGCTAAGAAGTCAGCAGGACCGCTGATATGAGGATGTACTCTGAGTCAATAGAAGTATTGTTGTCTTTTTAAATCCCAGGGTTTGTTTACAGCTTTTAAAGGTTCCTTCAAGTCAATGAGGTGCGTTAATTCCCCCCATGGTGTGTTGGAAAGGTCGGAGCTCAAGCTGTGTTGGCGGTCGATGTTGATGCGGCAGGTGTGTTACCTGGGGTCACTTAACGTAGGTCCGAGTGTGTCACAAGCTTCAAGCCCTTGGGGGGAGGTTCCGAGTTTGTGCAGGTATGCCGAGGTTTGGACAAAGGCTGCCAGGTGTGTCGAAGGTGTTGACAAGCATCCGTAGCAGCTATAATGTAGGTACCAGGTGTGTCCAGGTGCATTAGAGGTTTCCAAGGAGACTCTTTTAGGATTTGAGCTAAGGTAGCACGTATGCTAGTAGTCAGCGTCTGTAGAAGACCCCCCAGGTGTGGTTGGGTTATCTAGGAGCATCTACAGCAGTTACACTAAACCAGGTGTTTCAGCAAAAGCGATTTGGGGATAAATTAGAGATGACAGGTGCACGAGGATTGTTTTTATGTGGGCTCGAGGTTTCTAGAAGCATTTTGCCGCTTCGGTTGGAGGCAACAGGTGTGTTTCAGCCCAGAGGAAGGTAACCAGAAGCCTCTGTAGGGATTTCCTACCATACTGTATATATATTCACGGGTTATTAAAGACTGCCCGCTCTATTCAAGAGTTCTACCTGGTGAGTTCAGGGTTATGCCTGGCGGCGGCCTCCTGGGTACCACGCCGTGAGTAACAGGTGTGCCCATAGTTACCTGTGTCTCAGGTGAGTCTCTTTCTAGGTCAGTGTTAGGTATGTCAGTGGCGGGAAGTCTCAGTGGTCGGTGGTTGAAGAAGCAGTACAGGACTCAGTGTTTCCCCAGATTCCACCACAAGGTTTGTTACAGGTGTTTTATTTGGAGTGAGTTCTGTCCTTTATACAGACGGAGTTCTCTCTTTGTGTAGATTTAACTACTCAGAATCGTCTTGAATAACCAGTGAGGTTCCTCAGGGTTTGATCTCAGTGCCACTGTGTTTATACCCCCCCCCCCTCAGATCGTCGGCATGCTGATGGATCTGGACCACATGAAGGTCCGGTACGAGAGGCTGGTCTCAGATCTGCTCCTGTGGATCCAGAGCAAGGTGACGCAGCTGAATGACAGGCGCTTCCCAAACTCCGTGAGGGAGACGCAGAATCTCATGGCGGCCTTCAAGACCTACAGGACGGTGGAGAAACCCCCCAAATATCAGGTGGGACGCGCCTTCAGGTTCCATCTCTTCTTCTGTGGTCGCGGCCATTTCGATATTGTTATTTCTTTCAGGCAAAAATAACCTTCACAGTAGGAATGTGTGTCGTCATTTCTAGCCGTCGCCATGTTAGATGACGCCGTCGCCGTGTTGTTGTTATTGTTTTGCCTAAAGTCATTGAGGGTTTATGAAGCCATTTTTTATAAGGACGTTGTTTTTTATGCTCATTTATTTGATTTCACAATATTTAACATGTTAATCCTAAAATGTATTTAAATATTGTGGCGATGTCACACAAGCACTCTGACCCTTTGCTGATAATGGCATAAACATCTGTTGTTTATGAACAAACAGATATTTCCACAACAACATCCATTATGTAGTAAACAAAGCGATCAATGAAGAAGGAATTGGTTCATTTCATTGGTTCTCTCTCCGTGTTTAGGAGCGCGGGGCGATCGAGGCTCATCTGTTCAGTCTGAAGACTCAGCTGGCAGCCAACAACCGCCGGGCTTACAGTCCTCCAGAGGGTACCGCACACAGACACACAACACACACCGTCAGCACAACTACTCTCATCGCGTGCGTGTGTTTGATTGTGTCTCTATCTGCTCGTGTGTCTGTGGTCGTGTCTCTCTCTGGTTGTGTGTCTGTGGTCGTGTCTCTCTCTGGTTGTGTGTCTGTGGTCGTGTCTCTCTCTGGTTGTGTGTCTGTGGTCGTGTCTCTCTCTGGTTGTGTGTCTGTGGTCGTGTCTCTCTCTGGTTGTGTGTCTGTGGTCGTGTCTCTCTCTCTGGTTGTGTGTCTGTGGTCGTGTCTCTCTCTGGTTGTGTGTCTGTGGTCGTGTCTCTCTCTGGTTGTGTGTCTGTGGTCGTGTCTCTCTCTGGTTGTGTGTCTGTGGTCGTGTCTCTCTCTGGTTGTGTGTCTGTGGTCGTGTCTCTCTCTCTGGTTGTGTGTCTGTGGTTGTGTCTCTCTCTGGTTGTGTGTCTGTGGTCGTGTCTCTCTCTGGTTGTGTGTCTGTGGTCGTGTCTCTCTCTGGTTGTGTGTCTGTGGTCGTGTCTCTCTCTGGTTGTGTGTCTGTGGTCGTGTCTCTCCCTGGTTGTGTGTCTGTGGTCGTGTCTCTCTGGTTGTGTGTCTGTGGTCGTGTCTCTCTCTGGTTGTGTGTCTGTGGTCGTGTCTCTCTCTCTGGTTGTGTGTCTGTGGTCGTGTCTCTCTCTGGTTGTGTGTCTGTGGTCGTGTCTCTCTCTGGTTGTGTGTCTGTGGTCGTGTCTCTCTCTGGTTGTGTGTCTGTGGTCGTGTCTCTCTGGTTGTGTGTCTGTGGTCGTGTCTCTCTCTGGTTGTGTGTCTGTGGTCGTGTCTCTCTCTGGTTGTGTGTCTGTGGCCGTGTCTCTCTCTGGTCGTGTGTCTGTGGTCGTGTCTCTCTCTCTGGTTGTGTGTCTGTGGTCGTGTCTCTCTCTGGTTGTGTGTCTGTGGTCGTGTCTCTCTCTGGTTGTGTGTCTGTGGTCGTGTCTCTCTCTGGTTGTGTGTCTGTGGTCGTGTCTCTCTCTGGTTGTGTGTCTGTGGTCGTGTCTCTCTCTGGTTGTGTGTCTGTGGTCGTGTCTCTCTCTGGTTGTGTGTCTGTGGTCGTGTCTCTCCCTGGTTGTGTGTCTGTGGTCGTGTCTCTCTCTGGTTGTGTGTCTGTGGTCGTGTCTCTCTCTGGTTGTGTGTCTGTGGCCGTGTCTCTCTCTGGTCGTGTGTCTGTGGTCGTGTCTCTCTCTGGTTGTGTGTCTGTGGTCGTGTCTCTCTCTGGTTGTGTGTCTGTGGTCGTGTCTCTCTCTGGTTGTGTGTCTGTGGTCGTGTCTCCCTGGTTGTGTGTCTGTGGTCGTGTCTCTCTCTGGTTGTGTGTCTGTGGTCGTGTCTCTCTCTGGTTGTGTGTCTGTGGTCGTGTCTCTCCCTGGTTGTGTGTCTGTGGTCGTGTCTCTCCCTGGTTGTGTGTCTGTGGTCGTGTTGTGTGTCTGTGGTCGTGTCTCTCCCTGGTTGTGTGTCTGTGGTCGTGTCTCTCCCTGGTTGTGTGTCTGTGGTCGTGTCTCTCTCTGGTTGTGTGTCTGTGGTCGTGTCTCTCTCTGGTTGTGTGTCTGTGGTTGTGTCTCTCTCTCTGGTTGTGTGTCTGTGGTCGTGTCTCTCTCTGGTTGTGTGTCTGTGGTCGTGTCTCTCTCTGGTTGTGTGTCTGTGGTCGTGTCTCTCTCTGGTTGTGTGTCTGTGGTCGTGTCTCCCTGGTTGTGTGTCTGTGGTCGTGTCTCTCTCTGGTTGTGTGTCTGTGGTCGTGTCTCTCTCTGGTTGTGTGTCTGTGGTCGTGTCTCTCTCTGGTTGTGTGTCTGTGGTCGTGTCTCTCTCTGGTTGTGTGTCTGTGGTCGTGTCTCTCTCTGGTTGTGTGTCTGTGGTCGTGTCTCTCTCTCTGGTTGTGTGTCTGTGGTCGTGTCTCTCTCTGGTTGTGTGTCTGTGGTCGTGTCTCTCCCTGGTTGTGTGTCTGTGGTCGTGTTGTGTGTTTGTGGTCGTGTCTCTCCCTGGTTGTGTGTCTGTGGTCGTGTCTCTCTCTGGTTGTGTGTCTGTGGTCGTGTTGTGTGTCTGTGGTCGTGTCTCTCCCTGGTTGTGTGTCTGTGGTCGTGTCTCTCTCTGGTTGTGTGTCTGTGTGCGTCTGAAGGTCAGACCCTGAGGGACATGGAGAGGCGTTGGGTCCTGTTGGAGCGGGCGGAGCACGAGCGTGAGCGAGCTCTGCAGGAGGCGCTGCTCCGCCTGGAGAACCTGGAGCAGCTCGCCCAGAAGTTTGAGAGGAAGGTGACGGAGAATCCACCCTTTCAAAATAAAATACTTCTGTATGCAATTTAAAAACCCAGGAATTTAAAAAATCCCAAAGTTGACCAACAAGTCTTGTTGGTCAACATGTTAAGATGAGTTTCTTAAATCGCCATTACAACCAAAGCCAATTTTTGGTAAGGGGAGGGGCTTATCTCCGTTATCAACCGTTCAATTAAATAACTAATATCTCTGCTCAGTGGTGGTTTATGGAAGTCACACATCACACAGTGATCATCATCATGAGGTCATTGTATCTCTCGGTCGGTGGGTTTATCACAGCTGTATGATCACAAAATAAAGAGATTCCAATGTGATTTCCTCTGGTTGTGTGTCTGTCTGTGTGCGTCTCGTCAGACAAACAAATAGACAGAAAAACACACAATGAGTCATTCACCTTGAAATCACTTGTGATGTCATGACGACCTTTCCTCAGACTCGTCTCACGTTAGCTAGTCTCCTTTCCTCTGGTTGACCGTGGGCTGGCTGTTAGCTCGCCGTTAGCTCAAAGTGTTTTGTGGCGGTGTCCCAGGCGGCGCTGAGGGAGGGCTACCTAGAGGACACGCTGCGTCTCATCCGGAGGCAGGACGTCCCGGGCCTGGCCTCCCTGGAGGAGGCGCAGGCGGCCCAGCGGCGTCTAGAGGGGCTGGCCACCGACGCCCTCGCCAGAGAGCCGCGCTTCGCCGCCCTGAGGAACATGGCCGACAGCGTGGAGAGAGGAGGCTACCACAGCAAGGAGCGCATCACAAGGAGGTGAGACAGTTTAATGTAGCACAAATATGATATTATATATATATATATATATGTGTGCCACATTTGTGTGACACATTTGTATATCTATATGTCTGTAAGAGAGGAGAACATCAGCCATCGATGGAAGGACCTCCTGCAGCAGCTCCAAGAGCAGAGGGGGCTGCTGGGAAATGTAGTTGAAAACCTCAGCGTGCTCCGAGACATCGAGCTCGTCTCCCAGGAAGTGAAAGAGCTACAAGTGAGTTCACACTTGTTAAAGATTTAGACATAGTTTTGGTGATTATTATGGGATGCTGCTTGGTAAGAGACCCCCCCCCACCCCTCCTCCCCTCAGTCCCAGGCCAGTTCCTCTGAGGTGGGCAAGCAGCTGGCGGAGGTCGAGTCTCTCCTTCAGAAACAAGATCTCCTGGAAGCTCAGATCTCAGCTCACGGAGAAACCATCAGCACCATCAGCAGCAAGTCAATGAAGGTTATTGATCGTGTTGATGTACCTGATATCTCAGCTGGCACGTAGGAGTTGGAGCTGACATTGTGTCTCCTTCTCTCAGGTGAAGGTGATCGGAGGTCTTCAGATTCAGAGCAGAGTGGCAGATCTGGACTCTCAGTACAGATCTCTGGTTTCTCTCAGCAGCAGCAGGTTCACTTCTGATCATTCTTCTCTAGACAATAATCAATAACTGTTTACTGAACAACAGATATGAATACTACTCATCTGCTCCTCTAATCTCCTCCTCTCGTTTCCTCCCCCCAGGAGGCTTCAGCTGGAGGCCCAGCGGAGGCTCTTTGACTTCTTCTCTGACTGTGAGGAGGCAGAGTTCTGGTGCTACGAGCGCCGGCTGAGGATTCAGACCGCCGGACTCGGACGAGACCTGAACCACATCCAGCTGAGCCAACACAAGCACAAGGTGGGACACGCACACACGCACACACACACACACACACAAGGTGGGACATGCACACACACACACACACACAAGGTGGGACACAGACACACACACACAAGGTGGGACACAGACACACACACACTCTCGTGGTTTATTTACCACAAATGAACGTTAGAAGGATTTTGGTCATTTCGTCGGGTCCTTTGTGCACCTGGTAAACGCCTCCCAATGCCTCCCGTCAGCTGCTGGAGGCGGAGCTTCAGGCCCAGGAGACTCTGCACCGGGGGCTTCTGGGCCGCGGGCGGGACCTGCTGGCGGACCAGAGCCAGCCCAACCGGCACCTCGTCCAGAGGTGGACCCGGACCCTGGAGAAGCAGTGGAGCCTCCTGGGCCACGAGGCGACGGGACGCCGCGACCGACTGCAGGCCGCCGCCGCCATCAAACAGGTGTGTGTGTGTGTGTGTG
Organism: Gasterosteus aculeatus; assembly: GCF_964276395.1. Classification (NCBI taxonomy): domain Eukaryota; kingdom Metazoa; phylum Chordata; class Actinopteri; order Perciformes; family Gasterosteidae; genus Gasterosteus; species Gasterosteus aculeatus. Next base: position 574,651 of record NC_135703.1, read on the forward strand.
TGTGTGTGTGTGTGTGTGCTGTAGTGTCTCTGCTGTGTTTGGAAGTGGGCGTGTACTTGTAGAAGTTAAATTGGGTCCTTTTTGATGTGGACTTTCTTTGTCGATAGTTCCCCCGCTAGCTGAATGAGTTAAACATCGTATTGGGTCACGGCGAGGTCTTTCAGACCCGCCCATCGGGAGCCTCACGCCGCTAACTCCTTTCCTCCACCAGTACTTTGCCGATGTGGCGGAGGCCGACTCCTGGCTGGGCGACAGGAAGCCGCTGCTGACCAGCGAGGATCACGGGAAGGACGAGGCGAGCACGGCGGCGCTGCTGCAGCGCCACCTGCGGGTGGAGCGGGAGATGGCGGCCTACGCCTCGGAGATGAAGAGGCTGGCGGAGCAGGCGAGGAGCGCCGCGCAGCTAACGCCTCTGACTGTGAGTACGGAGACTCGGGTGAAACCCGCCGCGGCTCTGAAAAAAAACGCCGCTGACTCACTTCCTGTGTAGGCGGAGCCTCAGCCAAGCGAGATGAACCAGCACAGCGACTCGTCCGGAGGCGAGGAGGCTCCGGGAGAGGCGACGCCGTCGGTCGGGGGAGGGAGGGGCTCCGGGACGACCGCCTTGCACAGTGAGGACGGCGAGGCCAAGCTCCGCTTCAGATACAGCAGAGGTACAGCTCTGCCGCAAGGCATGATGGGAAACGAACATCAGGCATCAGCTAGTTTCGGCAGTGTTTTATTATACTGATATTATTTGTTTAATGAGTAATCAGTAAATACTATTCAAACAATGATATCTAGTTTCTTCAAATAACCAGTAGGATTTCAGTGGACTAGTTAAGATATCATCTTGGAATAGATTTTCTTTTTATGTCTGGTAGGAAAATAATTTCACGTCGAGGATATTTAAGAAAGAAAATGGTTCATTAAAATAGACAAACAGGTTCTTTTCTGTGTGTTATTTCACTGAACTGAACCGACTGGTCGTGCAGGTCAGTTTCCGTGGGATCGCGACGAGGTCGTTCGCATCGTCGGCAGCGAGCCGGACGGAGACCGACTCCTGGCCAGAGACGCCCGAGGACACCAGCAGCTCGTCCCCAGGAGCTACCTGAGCCTGCTGCCAGCCCCCGTACGTATCAATCACCAATAATCACCTTTACGGTCTCCAGGCGGGATGTCCCAACATCGGGGAGGTTGCTGTAAGCGCCGGCCACCGAAAAACTGAACTAGTTAAAAAGATTCGTTACACGATGACATTCTAATCTACCCGAGCAGAAGAAACATTCTTACCGAGTAGATCAACTTCAACGCAAATTGTTTATTTTAGCCTAGCAGGACCGCGCCGCTCGAAGCTAACGTTAACTTTAAGCTAATGGCAACTATCAGCTAACATTTATTAGCAGCTAACGTTAACAATTAGTTAACGTAACTAGCAGCTAACGTTAACTTCAAGCTAACCTTAACTAGCAGCTAACATTTATTAGCAGCTAACGGTAACAATTAGTTAACGTAACTAGCAGCTAACGTTAACTTCAAGCTACTAGTAACTAGCAGCTAACATTTATTAGCAGCTAACGTTAACAATTAGTTAACGTAACTAGCAGCTAATGTTAACTTCAAGCTAACGGTAACTAGCAGCTAACATTTATTAGCAGCTAACGTTAACTAGCAGCTAACGTTAACTATAAGCTAACGGTAACTAGCTTTCCTTCTGTACATAACAGTTTTCCACAATGCAGCATCTCCTGTTTCCATGACAACAAGAATCGCCTCGTTTTCCCCACGTCAGCCTCGTCTCGGCCCCTCGTGACATCCCGACTCCTCTTGAGACCTTCTGCCCGTACGGGTCCTTTTCATATCGGTGATGAATAACTTTCCCCCTCGCCACGCTCAGGCTCCGCCCACCTCGACGGGCGGGAGACCGAACCGGCCGAGGCGCAGCCGCTCAATGCGCCGCGTCACGGCCGAGATCCAGACGCCGTTGCTGCCGGACCCGCAGTACCGTAGGGAGGCGGTGGAGAGCACGCAGGCCGCGCTGGACCGGGACTATGGCGCTCTGCTCCACCTGCTCACGGTAAGAGGGGGCGGGGCCAGCGTGGGAAACGCTGGTTGTCCGTGGCAAATACTTGAAATAGTATTTGAGTTTTGTGGTTTTGTTTCTGGCAGACGAAGACGAGGAGCCTGCAGGAGGCGCTGCGTCTGCACCGGTTCCAGAGCGGCGTGCAGGAGTTCGAGGCGTGGATGGAGGACAAGGAGAACGTCCTGGACGCCTTCAGCCCCGACGCCGACTCCCTGGCAGCCGCTCAGGCCAAGTACGAGGTGAGGAGCAACACGAAGCTTCTGGAGGAATGTCGAAGTTCTTGGGAAACAAGGATCCAAATAGTTTTATTTTTGTCAGACAACCACGTAAATTCAAAATGATGAACAATGAGACAATGAGAACCATTGATTATAAGAAAGCTTTTCAAATTGTAGTGAAACTGAATTACATCACATGTCATTTAGCTAACGCTTTTATCCAAAGCGACTTCGCCACAGCTTCTTAAAATTGAAAGGAAAACCCGATTGTTAGAATAGTGAAACCACACAAAAAGTCTCTGTTCGCCGTTTGGTGCAGAACTTCCTGACTGAGCTGGCGAGTGGGCGTGGCCAGCTGGATGACATCGTCCGAGTGGCGGAGGAGCTGGTGACGAGCCGGCACAGCAGCCGGAGGGAGATCCAGGACCGGCAGCGGAGGGTCTCCGACAGGTAGCGGCGTGGCGCTAGCGTTGGTTATTATTCCACGTGGTTCCGCCCCTATTAACGCTAACCTTGCGTGGGGCATCAGGTGGAACCGGATCCAGCGGCTGAAGGACCAGAAGGGCCACGAGCTGCTCAGCACAGCCGACGTTCACTCCTTCCTGCAGAGCTGCCGGGAGGCTGAAGCCCAGCTGAGGGGTCGGCTGGCGGACCTGGACGTGGTGGACCTGGACGTGGTGGACCACCACCGCGGACCCCTGCAGCTGGCTTCAGAGGAGAAGAACCAGAACCAGACCCTCAGAGACATCCAGGCCCTGGAGGCCAAGATCGCTTACCTGAGGGGCGAGGCCACCAAGTACGGGCTCAGTGGTTCCAGTTTAATGAAAGATATCATCATCAAATAAATGTTATTCTTCTAAATACTAAAAATCTCTCACCTCAGTAGAAAGAAAATAGGTAAACATTTAAACCGGCTTTTTTCAATTTTAACATTTTCTCAAAGGATTCAAAAGATAGTTGAAAGATTTAACATGGTAGACAGTAGAACATAGTATTATATTCATTTCCATGGCAGTTAAAGTACTTCAGAAGTGTATCTCCAGTATTTATTTCTAAATGACCTTTTCACTTAATATTTCACTTAATTTAAGGAAACAGCTGTTTCCTGTTAGTGAAGGACAGAAAACCATCAGCTGCTGTCTTCTGTCTTAGGAAGCAGGACTGCAGTCCAGCAGAGGCCGCCGCCATCGGGGAGGAGGTCCGGGGTCTGGAGGCTCTGCTCCAGCAGGTCTGGCTTTCAACTGGATCGTCAGTGAATGAATAAGTGTTAAAATAAGACAGGCAGCCGTGTTAAATGATGATGAATCGACACATTTGCTCTCATGTAACAGCAGGAAGTTGTTTTTCTCACACAAAGAACATCAGAGTGTCTTTTCATGAATGTGAACCCGTCTTCTCTGGTTGGGGACCAGCTGAAGCTGCAGGCCGCGGACAGACGGCGCCTCCTGGAGGCGGCGCGCAGCCTGCAGGGCTTCCAGCTGCAGGCCAAGATGCTGCATCACTGGGCCGCCTCGACTCAGGAGCGCCTCCTGCAGGAGGAGGAGGCCTCCGACGTGACCTCGGCCCTCGCTCTGCTGGAGCAGCACCGGGAGCTCCGGTTGGAGATGGAGGAGCAGAGGAGCAGGTGGGAGACGAGGGCCTCCTCCCCCCCGGGGAGCGAGGTCGCCACGCTGACCACGTGTCCTCTCCTCAGGTGGAAGGAGACGGAGGAGTTGGGGAGGTCCCTGGGGAGGGGCTCATCGGACGGGACCACAGGGGGTGTCGACGTCCGGAGCACCCTGGAGAAGCTGGAAGCCGATTGGTCCAAGCTGGACGCGCTGTGGGCCAGCAAGGGGGCGCGCCTGGAGGAAGGGGCGGAGCTCCAGAGGCTGAACCAGGAGGGCGACCGCATCGAGGCGGCGCTGTCGGGGCACGAGACCCGTCTGAGGGTTGAAGACGTCGGGGTGAGAGGCGGTTCACAGCCGTATACGTTTGTAGATATATTCACCGTGCTTGTGATGACCATGCGTGCGGCGGTTCAGGACTCGGCGGAGGGGGTCTACGCTCTGCTGGGCCAACAGGACGAGCTGGAGGGTCTCCTGAAGGTTTTGGACCATCGGGTGGATCGGTTCGCCCAACGCAGCCGGGAGCTCGTCCGCCGGCGGCACCACGCCGCCACGCGGTGAGAGAGGCGGCGCGGAGGAGGAGGCGCTGGCGACCCGTCTGGTCCGACAGGAAGTGAGGTCATCGTTGTGTGTGCTTGTTTTGTTGTGCTGAAGCATCGAGGAGCGGAGCGACAGCGTCCAGAGGAGGAGCAGGAAGCTGCAGGAGAGCAGCAGGAAGAGGAGGAGTCTGCTGCTGGACTCCAAGAGATATCAGGTTTGTGTTCTGGGGGTCGAAGCGCCGGGTCGGAGACTCGAGGACTTTACCCGCAGCGTTTACTCAAATACTCCAGTTTGAAAGAGGAGAAAAAGTTCTCAGGAGGCCAGTAATAATCTCATCTTCATTACTTCGTTCCTCATTCATTTCAAACACGATGTAAGACGACAGACTGAGCATCGGTCTCCACTTCCTGCAGGAGTTCCAGAGGGACGCCGACGAGCTGCTGCTCTGGATAGAGGAGAAGTTCAAGGTGGCGGAGGACGAGTCCTACCGGGATCCCACCAACGTCCTCCCCAAGCTGAAGAGGCACGAGGCCGCCGAGAAGGAGATGCAGGCCAACCAGGTGTGGCTGGAGGGCCTGGTTCAGGTGAGCCGCTTCAGCCGCCGAGAACCTCCTGCTGTGCCCTCAGAACCTCTTTTAACCACGTGCCGGGTGTCCAGCAGGGGGGGGAGATGCTGGCCCAAGAGCACTACGGCAGCCAGAGCATCGGCAGGAAGTCCACTCTGGTCAGCAGCCGCTGGAGGAAACTTCAGGACAAGATGGCCGACCGCGGAGACAAACTGAGGCAGGCGGGGCAGCAGGAGCAGCTGATGGAGCTGCTGCAGGTACGAACAACACCTGGGTGAGGACTAACTCCTGGAGGCCAACGGAGTACTCAGCCGCTGTTCCTCCCTCAGGATGCCAAGCTGAAGATCGAGGCCATCCAGTGGATGCTCAGCAACGCCGCCAAGGGGCACGACCTCCGCTCCAGCCGGCAGCTCCTGAAGGTCAGCGGGGGTCGAGTCTACCTGACTAACATGTGGAAAAGATATTTCAGCCAGTTAACTAAACATGTACTGACTGATCGGACGGATGAACATGATTACAACATGAATCAAACCAACACACACATATATAATATCACGCATCCATAACTTCTGTAAAGGAGCATCAGCAGCTGGAGCAGGAGGCCAAGGACCTGGCGGAGAAGATCAACTCCATCGTGAGCCGGGCCAAGCTGCTCGCCTCCACCCACTTTGACTCCCAGAGGATCCTCCGGGAGACGGAGGCCTACCTCACTCTGTGAGCGCCCCCCCTTATATATACATGTGCATTCTGTCATATTACACGTGTAGAGGTCTGGGTTCCAAACAACACGCTTTGATCCTTTTTGGGGTTGGAGGTTAGCTTTCTAGTATTTTTCAGTGACGTCATATAAACGAATATATGAAGCAGTTCTGATAAATAATGTATAACATTAATTGCACTTTTCCCCCCTAATGGCACAAGTACAACTTGTTACTTACATCACAGGTCACTTAGCTGACGCTTGGATCCAAAGCCACATTTTACCCCCCACACACGGGGGGAGCAGTTAGGGGTTTGGTGTCTTGCTCAGGGACACTTCCACATGGGACACGAAGCAGCCGGGGCTCAAACCACCAACCTCGCGGTTCCCCGCGCTCCCTCCCTACTCGCCACGTCGACCCTGATTGTCAGACAGAAGAAGTTACGAGTTTCCAGATGAATCTTCTCTTCTCTTAACCGTCAACGAGAAATCGTATGAGATTAATCCTCTGAAATTCCACCAGCAGAATTGTTAACTCATAATTATCAATTTTTAAATGTTAACAACATAAAAATAATCAAAAAGAGACCAACAGTCATGTGACCGTACATGAAACTGGGTGAACTTCAGAGAAGAGGAGAGGATGTATGTCAATGGTTGGTATTGATGTGACGTGTTTGACTTCTCTCTGCTCTCAGTCGTCATGGTCCTGTTGCCATGGAGCAACACGCCAAGACCTCCGAGAGGAAAATGAGCCTCGAAGCCAAAAAAAAATCCTGAAACCCTTTTTTTTGGTCTCCGGGTTAAAACGTGATTCTGGTCCTTTTTCCTTCATTTTACGCATTAATTAGATAAATGAAAGAGGATCCGTGTGCCGCAGGTTCAAGTCCCTCCAGAAGCCTCTGGACCGGCGCCGGGCTCAGCTGGAGGCCTCGGTGCTGCTGTTTGGCTTCCATCACGACGTGGACCTGGAGCTCAGCTGGATCTCTGAACACGTCCCCGCCTCGGGATCCACGGGATACGACAAATCTCTGTCCGGAGCCACCAGCCTCCTGCAGAAACACAAGGTCATTGGTTATTGATCACATGACCTCACAACCGCTACGGGGGTGAAGTATCTCCGTCATGTGCTATAAACCTTCTTGCATTGGACGTGTTCTCACAGGAGCTGCAGGCAGAGGTGAACGGCCACCGAAAACACCTGAACCTCGTCATGGAAAAGGGGCGGGGCTTGACCAAGTCCAGCCAATCGGACGAAGAAGAAGTGCTCCAGAGGTGCTGTTGTGTCGTTTGGGACACTTTTACCGTTGCGATGTTCCGTCCTTCTCGATAAATTATGTATTTTTTTGGTTTGCAGGTGCAAACACCTGAGTGCAGAGTGGGAGGAGCTAGAGGAGGCCTGCCGGAAGAGAGCGGCTCACCTGAGCAAGGCCGTCGCCAGAGAACAGGTGAGGGGGACGGAGAGACGGACTTTTTTATTGGAGAAGGTTTTTGTGCTGAACGTGACCCGTCTCCAGCTGCTGCTGGACTGCTGTGAGCTGGAGTCCAGGCTGACGGAGACCCTCGCGCTGGTGACCACCGCCGACTACGGCAAAGACCAGCTGGCCACGCGAAGCCTCCTCACCAAGCACCAGGTAGACCACGCCCTCTGAGGGGGGTCAACCACAACACTTCGGCTTTGTTTAAACCTGTATTGAATAATACAAGACGGACGGCATGTAGATCAGCTGGTGGACAACCACAATGCACAGAGGAGGACACCGTAGACTTAAAATGTGTTCCGTACAAAACTCGGCTACTATAAAGTGTGAAGTTGTAATGACGGAACTGAAATAGCGGGGACCTCGGATCCTGCCCAGTGGAACTCCTTCTCACAGTGAACCTGAACACTTTATTTTCTTTTTATTTCTCCTGCACAGACTTGAACCTCCAAGATGTAATTTTATCCTAATCCTTGTTTTTCAACATCAAAATTGATCATTGCGGTGTGCAATTCCCCTGTGGGCCATAGGTGCTGGAGGGCCAGTTGGAGGTGCTGGAGGTGGAGGTGGAGGAGCTGGGAGACCAGGTGGAGGAGGCTGTTCACAACTGGAGCCTCTCGGAGCTCAGTGGGCCTCACGGTCGCCTCGGCAGCCTGAACCAGCAGCTTAAGCAGCAGGCGGCACTCAGGTGGACTCCACGATGTTCCATAAGTACTCCATGCCACAAACTGTATTTCACATTTTAGGATCTCTCTGCACTAAAAAGTCCTCTGTAACAAGGACGAGTTCTGCAGTTGTAAACTGCCTCTTCTCTGTGATTTATAAGCTAAAATATTTAATCAAAAAAGCCTCCATTTGAGCTTCACGTCACGATTAATCCAAACTATGGGACTTTTATTTTGAAAGGGTGGTGGCTTAGAGAAGTTCCAATCAATGCCTTGACTAACCCGTGTCTCCTTTCAGGGGTCAGAGGTTAAAGGAGGTGCTTCATCTGCACGAGTTCAGAAGAGAGTCCTCTGAGTTTGAGGACTGGATGGAGCAGCAGAGACAGTGGGCGGAGTCTCAGGACCTGGGCAACGACCACCAGCACGTCCAGGTTACATCTCTATATCGATAGAGATCTATCTAGATATACACATACATCTATATAGATCCACCCTGATACTCCTCTTTATTACGTTTCAGATGCTTCGCGGGAAGTTTGAAGGTTTCTTTCAACAGCTGGAGGTCGGAGAGGAGCGCCAGCAGAGCTGCAGAGATGTTGCTGCTCCGCTGCTCCACAAGAAGCATCCCCAGAGCTCCGAGGTCAGAGAGACGCTGCAGCAGCTCAGGTAAACACAGGTACAGGTGTTCCCTCAGAGAGAGACTCACATCTCAGAGAGGAGGAGACCTGCTCCTCCAGAAGATGATCGTTCTCAGAGGAGATGTGAAGTTCGTAAGAAGTCAAGGCTCTCTGGAGCTTCTTGTCTGACCTTTGTTTGCAGTGCATGCTGGGAGGACTTGAGGAGCGCGGCCAGCGAGCGGCGGGACCGGCTGCAGAGAGCCGAAGAGTGTCACCGCTTCTACCGAGACCTGAGCGAAGCCCGAAGCCTGATCCAGGTACAGCGTCTCCTCTCCAGATGTCACCTCCTGCTCAGGTGGAGCCCCTCAGACTGTCTCCTCCATCCTCCCCTGTAGGAACGACAGAAGAGCATCCCCGACGGCGTGGCCAAGGATCTGAGCGGTGTGACGTCACAGCTGAGGAAGCACGAAGCGTTGCTCCACGAGCTGGCAGCCACGGAGCAGCAGGTAGCGGCGCGGCGTTTCTCCATGTTGTTTATTCACTTCCTGTCCACGGAAGACTCCAAAACAAGTGATGTGCGTGCAGTTGCAGGAGCAGCTTGACACCGTGGACTCCATCCTGGATCTCTGCACGCCTCAGCTGAAGCTCCGCCTGCAGGAGGTTCAGCAGGAAGTGGTGGAGCGGTGGGAGGAGCTGCGACTCCACGCCGAGCAGAGGGAGGAGGAGCTTAAAGTGGCGTGTCAGCGATACCTGTTCCTGAACACGGTGAGGACGGACGGACTGGGAGACCCCAGCAAACACTTCCTTTACGCCTCGCGTGTCTTTGTGGGCCCCCCCAGGTGCAGGACTACTTCCTGTGGTGCGGCCAGCTGATCGGGGCGATGGCCGCCGAGGAGAGCATCAGCGACGTGGCCGCCGCCAACCTCCAGCTGGCGCAGCACCAGCAGCTGTGGGCGGAGATGGAGGCCCGAGAGGAGACCTACCAGCAGGCCGTGAGCATGGGGGAGGAGTTACGGGCGCAGGACACCAACAGGAAGGAGGTAAGAGTCCTTGAACGCATCGTGTCAGTTTAAAAAGTGATATTTCATTAAAACATTTTATTCTTTGTGTCTCCTTTAAGAACTTAAATAAAACGTTCACACACCAAATCAAACCAGATGCTCAATGAAACTATCATGTGACCATAAATCCCAGAAACTCTGTTTGTTGTTGCCTTGGTAACACCTAAACATGGCGGCGTTTCCTCCTCCAGGTGCTGGAGAAGCTGGAGGCCCTGAGGGAGGAGCGCCGCACGCTGGAGGAGCAGTGGAAGCAGAAGAAGAGCTGGCTGGAGAGCGTCCACCTGGAGCAGGTCTTCTACCGGGACGCCAACGCCGTGGACAAGACCTCCGGCTCTCAGGAGGTAACACCCACCTGTCGGGTCCCACACCGCCCCCCAGAAGGACCTGTCTGATTGATCGCCTGGTTGCTCCTCCCCCTACAGTTCCTGCTGCAGAACGGCACTCTGGGCGACACGGTGAGCGAGACGGAGGGTTTGATCAAACGCCACGAGGCCTTCGAGAAGCTGCTCAGCTCGCAGGAGGACAAGGTCTGCTCTTCTGCTGGGCCTCCTCGTTTCCCCAGCACCTATAGTATAATCCACCTGACCTCCCCCTTTGTCTCCCCAGCTGTCCTCTCTGGAGGAGATGGCCGAGCGGCTGAAGGAGCGTCTGAGCGCTGAGAAGAGCGGGCGGGTCCAGACCCGACTCAAGGCCCTCCTCCGGCGACGCCATCGGATCAAGGAGCTGTCTGTCAAACGCAGGGAGGAGCTGGAGCTCTCCAGGGCGCTGAGCGTCTACAGACGGGACGTCGCCGAGGTAACGGACTGATTGGTTGATTTTAAAGAGAGAGAGAGAAGAACTCTGGAGTCAAATACGGTTTGAGAGCAGATTGAAGCCAAAGAACAAGATTATTCCTGCCGCTTCGACGTCTCTGCGATTAAAGTGGTCTCCCCCCACCAGGCCGAGGGGTGGGTCTCAGAGCGGATGCAGAAGATGGTGGAGGAAAGTATAGCCAACCTCACTGATCTGCGGGCCAAGATGAAGCTTCTGCAGAAACACCAGGTGTTCGAGGCGGAGATCCTGGCTCACGAAGAGATCATTGGTGCCGTGCTGCAGGTGAGACGAGACCTTCTCCTTCAGGAGGAACCTCTGACGCCTGCTGCTTCAGACATCTGGGAGTCCTTCCTCAAACATATGAGACGCCCTCCTCCTTGCAGGCCGGGGAGGAGCTGGTCTCCCTTCGCCACCAGAGGTCCAAGGAGGTGAAGAGGAGCGCGGCCGCCCTGCAGCTCCACTGGGAGGAGCTGAAGAAGGCCTTAGCCAGCCGAGGGAAAGCTCTGGAAGACAACCGGGACTTCCTGGAGTTCCTGCAGAAGGTGGAGGAGGTGGAGGCCTGGATCCGACACAAGGTAGGAAGCTGATGGAGGGCGGGGGGGTTACATAGTGTGTGTTGTGTAGTCGTTTACAGTGAGTGTATTTACAATGTCACTGTGTTATTAGTGTACTCACAGTGTGTACCCCCCCACCCCCCCCCCCCGTGTCTCAGGAGGTGATGGTCAACGTGGGAGATGTGGGGAAGGATTATGAACACGGAGTTCAGCTGCTGAAGAAACTGAGCGAGTTCAGAGGAACCGGAGAGCGGGTGAATTCATTCATTCATCCTACTTTTATAAAAAGATACATTGTCCTATTTCAGTGTATTTTATATCTCAGTCGTGCTTTTATTTTGTAGCAATGTCTAACCCTGATGTTTGTGGACGCTGCTTGTTGCTGAATATCGATCCAAGTGCTAAAATGAAAGGACTTTAAATGTTACCCACAAACAGGATGTGTAATAAATAGACGTGTATTCGTACCTGAAGGAGGTGACGGTGGACGACGCCCACATCACCGCCATCAACAGACGGGCCGCTCGACTGGAGAAGAGACAGAGCGCCGACCAGCTGGGGACAGTGAGACGGAGGAGACAGCAGCTCAACGACAGGTGAGCCACAGCCGGGCTCACCTGGGGGCTCACCTGTGTCCTCCGGCTTCTCCCCTGGTCTCACCTGTGTTCTCTTCCAGGTGGAGTAAGTTTCACGGAGACCTGGTCAGTTACAGGAGGAAGGTGGAGGCGGCGCTGGTGGTGCACGGCCTCATCAGAGAGCTGGAGGAGGTCAGAGACCGAGCCAACGAGAAGGTCAGTCACATGATAACCTTCGACCCAGAAGAACTTCCTTCTCTCTGTGATTTTGGTTTCTCCCTTCAAAATAAAAGCACCGCTGCTCTTTGGAAACAGAACCATGTTGACTAGAAGTGGAGAACAACTAGAACATGTATTTGGTTCTACAGCCGATCGGGTTTTGGGGCTCAGGGGGGGGTCGAGGTCAGAGGTCAGCAAAGTTAAGCCCCTCCTCCTTCCCTGCAGATGCTGCTGGGTCAGGACTGCGGCGTGGACGTGGACAGCGTGGAGAACCTGATCAGACGCCACGAGGAAACGGAGCGGGAGGTTGGGGTCATCCACGAGAGGTCAAAGGTCAGTGTGGGGGGTGGGGCTTGTTGCATGGAGTTTATGCCCCAAATGAAGCATGAGGAAGTAAAGGTGGGGGCGGGGGCTCCCTCTGTCTTTACTCAGGACCTGCAGAAGGAGGTCTCTCACCACCTGAAGGCCCCGTCGGTGATGAGCAACGAGCTGAAGAAGAAACAGAAGGAGGCGCAGAGCGCTCTGACCTCTCTGGAGAGGGAGGTGAAACTCAGGTGAGATGAAGACAATATTACACTGAGGGCTCAGGTCTGTCTGGGGACACTTAGGGGGACAGTGGACCCGGACTCAGTGATCCACTGTCTGTCCAGGAAGGAGAAGCTGCAGGAGGCCCACCAGCTGCAGCTCTTCAAAGCCAACCAGCGCCTCCTGCTGGACTGGAGCCTCAAACAGACCGGCGAGCTGGCGGACAAAGGTCTTCCCAGGACCCGGGCCGAGGCGGACCGGCTGGCGGTGGAGCACCGGGATCGGAAGGTGAGAGCCGTCGGGGCCCGGTCCGGTTGCCATGGAGATCTTCTGCTTTTAGTGAATCACTCGTAAACCGTGTCGCCGCAGACGGAGATGGAGGCCCGGGCCGAGCGCGTCGACTCTGTCCGGGACTTCGGCCTGGGTCTGATCCGGTCGGGCCACGGCTCTGGGCCGGAGATCCAGAAAGCCCTGAGCCAGCTGGAGGAAGCAAAGGCTGGACTGGACCGGGCCTGGCGCAACCGGAGCACCACCCTGGAACAGGCTCGAGTCCTGCAGGTGAGGATACTTTAAAACGTGTGTCTCTGTATGTGGATCTGTACCACAGAGCCTCCTGCATCTGCAAGTTGACTGAGACCACTTCACAATAAAAGCATGTCACGGCTTTTATTGTGAAGGGGGAGCAGAAAAAAGCAAGTGTCTCTCAGACTTAATCTTAATACTGCAAACGTGTATCTAATGCGATTCTTTCATCAGTAGGCTCAACACATGAATAACACTTAAAAATAAATGAAATACAGAATATTATGTCAATACATTTCTCATGGCATAAACTCACAGCACAACACCAAGTTTCATATCAAGACATTAAGAACCCGGATGAGGAGGACTGAGATGTGATCATAGTCTTCATCCTGCAGGAGTTCCTGGATGCTGTAGACCAACGTGAGACCTGGTTCACCAACAAGGAGGTTCTGCTCAGCAGCCGGGAGGTCGGGGTGAGAACCAGCATCCTTCAGATGAAGAGGAGATGAACCTGTTCAGCTCCAGCGCCTCATCATGTTCTTCTTTGTCCTCTTCTTCCTCTTTGTTATCCTCTTCATTTTTATTTTCTTCCTCTTCCATTTCTTCTTATTCCTCTTCCTCTGTGGTGTGTGCAGAGCTCGGTGCAGGAGGTGGAATCTCTGCAGAGGAAGCAGGCTCAGTTCGAGGAGGCCCTGGAGGCTCAGCTGGACCAGGTGGACCAGGTGGAGAAACTGGGCCTGAAGATGATCCAACAGAAACACTACGACTCGGACAACATCGCAGCCAAGATCAGAGCGCTGGGCGCTAGGTGAGGACAGGATATGACATCATCACCTGCCTGTCTCTCTGTCTCCTCACCTGTCTGTCTGTAGGAGGAGCCAGCTGCAGCAGCAGAGCAGATGTCGTCACAAAGCTCTGGATGAATCCCTGAAGCTGCAGCAGTTCTTGTCCAGCAGCTACGAGGTAGTGAATCCATCAGACTGTACTGTGTGTGTGTTTGTGCGTGCATGTGGTAACGTGCGTGCGTGTGTCCTCAGGTGTGTGTGTGGCTCAGTGAGCGTAGCGCCGTAGCTCTGGATGAGAACTGGAAGGAACCAACCAACCTTCAGGCCAAACTGCTCAAACATCAGAGCTTCGAGGCCGAGATCCACGCCAACCGCTCCCGAGTGGACGCGCTCACCAAGGTTTACACTCTATTATGATGACGATCATAATATACATATAGTCGCTCTGGTGCTCCCTGTTAGAATGTATAGGAAACACTGATTATATAGTATTACCTGTGTGTGTGTGTGTGCGCGCGCGTGTGTGTGTGTGTGTGTGCACAGGAAGCAGAGGAGCTGCTCTCGGAGGTGAAGGTTGGGCTTCGTCTCAGAGAACTGAGGGACAGCTGGGAGGCTCTCATCCACCTCTGTAAGGAGAAGAGGAGCAGACTGCAGGAGGCCTACCAGGTACACACACACACACACACACACACACACACACACATGCATGTGGGATTACTGTAGTCTTAGATGTCACTAAATCTCACACACCGTCCCTTTAAATCTCCCTGATTGATTCAGTGGTTCTGTGAAAAGTGCAGAGGAGACGCTCACTAGAAAGTCAGCGTGTGCGTTGTGTGCATCGTGTGCGTCGTGTGCGTTCAGGCGCTGCAGTTCCAGCGCTCCCTGGACGACATGGAGCGGTGCGTGGGCTCCGTGGAGAGGGAGCTGATGCAGGAGGAGCAGGGCAGCGACCTGCCCTCCGTCAACAGGCTGCTGAAGGCTCTGCAGGGCCTGGAGGAGGAAGTGGACGGACACCGGGACAGAGTCCAGGTAAGCCCCGCCCCCTCTCTGCCACCTCTACGTCCGAGGGCCGGTGATGGTTGATCGGTTGGTGGATCCTGTTTATTGTCTTGTGTTTCAGGCTCTGGTGGAAACGGCGAAGGGCTTCCACTCTCAGGGGAACTTCCTGGCCGAGGAGATCCAGATCAGAGTGGCACACATCATCAACAGGTTTGACAGCTGAGGGGGAGCAAGTATTCTGAGATACGGTGGAAAGTACAATGTGTACCTCTGAGATATAGTATTCTTTGTTTTTATTCCAAATACTTGTGTGGATCTCTTGTTCTTCGTTGGAGGTGGAGGTCCACTTTACTGCAACAAAAGCTGAATACCAAATAAAACAAGCTGAGTGCTGCTGAACTCTCGTTACCCAACATCTCACCAGTAGCTCCTCCCCGCCAGGTACAACAGTCTGGCAGAGCCCCTGCAGAGCCGAAGGGACACCCTGGAGGCCCGGCAGGTTCTGTTCCAGTTCTACAGAGACCTGGAGGAGGAGGTGGCCTGGCTGAGCGAAAGACTGCCGAACGTCACCTCCGGGGACTGGGGGGTCTCGCTGAGCGGCACCCAGCAGCTGCTCCACCGGCACCAGGTCGACATGCACGCCGGGAACCATTGAACGCGATTCGGCAGCAATCATTGAAGTGGACTGTTAGACAATAGTTATTAAGTCCCAATTAAAAGCCCCCTTAACCTTCCTGCTTTCATCAGGCTGTGATGCAGGAGATCCAGAGCCGCAGCCCATTGGTCCAGGCCGTTCAGGAGGCGGGGCATAGTCTGGTGCCGAGCCGTCACTCAGTATTGAAGTTCTTATTTTGCGACGTAGGGAATAAAGTGATGAATAATATCCACCCCTCTCAGGTCAAAGGTCGTCACTTTGCGTGGGTCGACATCCGCGACCGTCTGGAGGAGTTGGAGGGTCTCCACCGGGAGCTGCTGACGGAGGCGGAGAGGAAGGGGAAACTCCTACAGGAGGCGCTCACCATCCACAGCTTCCTCTCTGAGGTGAGAGCTCATTGGTGGACAGCCGGGAGAAGCATTGTGACAATATCAGATGGCAGAGGTCACTAACTGGCGGACCGCGGCCCGGGTCCGGACCCAGACGCCGTCCCATCTGGACCCGGAACAAAAGCTGGAAAAAGACGGTTGTGATTTAAACTTGACGGCACACTTCTCGACCGGCGCATCTTTGGTCGTATTTACTGTCGTGACTTAAAGCACAGACCGATTGCTGACGACCTCGTCTCAATACTGTGGACAGACGAGACAGGTAGCGGCAAATTACAAATAAAAAGACGGTCATACTTCTGACTGCAGCACTAAACCAGCGTCTCATGAGCTCAGAGCCCGTTGTAACATCATGTTGTGGTGATATGTCATGGTAACATCATGTTGTGATGATATGTCATGGTAACATCATGTTGTGATGACATGTCATGGTAACATCATGTTGTGATGACATGTCATGGTAACATCATGTTGTGATGACATGTCATGGTAACATCATGTTGTGATGACATGTCATGGTAACATCATGTTGTGATGATATGTCATGGTAACATCATGTTGTGATGATATGTCATGGTAACATCATGTTGTGGTGATATGTCATGGTAACATCATGTTGTGGTGATATGTCATGGTAACATCATGTTGTGATGATATGTCATGGTAACATCATGTTGTGGTGATATATCATGGTAACATCATGTTGTGATGATATGTCATGGTAACATCATGTTGTGATGATATGTCATGGTAACATCATGTTGTGATGACATGTCATGGTAACATCATGTTGTGATGATATGTCATGGTAACATCATGTTGTGATGACATGTCATGGTAACATCATGTTGTGATGATATGTCATGGTAACATCATGTTGTGATGATATGTCATGGTAACATCATGTTGTGATGATATGTCATGGTAACATCATGTTGTGATGATATGTCATGGTAACATCATGTTGTGATGATATGTCATGGTAACATCATGTTGTGGTGATATGTCATGGTAACATCATGTTGTGGTGATATGTCATGGTAACATCATGTTGTGATGATATGTCATGGTAACATCATGTTGTGGTGATATATCATGGTAACATCATGTTGTGATGATATGTCATGGTAACATCATGTTGTGATGATATGTCATGGTAACATCATGTTGTGGTGATATGTCATGGTAACATCATGTTGTGGTGATATGTCATGGTAACATCATGTTGTGATGATATGTCATGGTAACATCATGTTGTGGTGATATATCATGGTAACATCATGTTGTGATGACATGTCATGGTAACATCATGTTGTGATGATATCTCATGGTAACATCATGTTGTGATGACATGTCATGGTAACATCATGTTGTGGTGATATATCATGGTAACATCATGTTGTGATGACATGTCATGGTAACATCATGTTGTGATGATATCTCATGGTAATATTGTAGCGACCCTGTTCAGGAGTGAGTGTGTTCAATCATAGGGAGTCCCTGTGCATGCTAGGCAGGGGGCGGCCAGTGATCAGGGGAGGCGGGTGTTCCCGTGTTCTGGGTTAGTCATGTTAGTGAGAAGAGTTCTGGTTAGTAATAGGAGTGAGTAATAGGAGTGAGTAACGGTACAGCTTACAGATAGCGTGGGACTGTCTGTTCACTGTTGTTCATGATAGAGAATAAAAGGATTCTTGCCTCCGTGTTGTGAGTGAGCCACGACACCCGACACGCTACAATATCATATTGTGACGTGACCTGTCGTTACCCTCACATCACGTCGTTACCATCACATTGTGACCGTATGATATCGGGATGATATGATATCACGACTTGGGCATCATAATAACTTCATATGGTGATTCCCACTCTTACTCCATAAACCCGTGTGTTGAGGTCTCTGAGCTGCAGCTGTGGTTGGCGGAGCAGCGGACCGGTCTGGAGTCTCGGGACTGCGGGAGGAGCGAAGAGGTGACGGAGGCCCTGCTGAGGAGGCTGGACTCTGTGGACGTGGAGCTGGAGAACCAGAGGAGGACGGTGGAAGAGCTGCAGCAGAGAGGAGCCTCACTGCAGCTCCTGGGACATCCCAACAGGTACACAGAGACACCTTAAGACTGCTGTTCTGAACACCTGCACACAGACCAGAGACATGAAAGTGTCTTTGCGTGTCTGTCCCAGCCACCTGGTCAGCGAGTGTCTCCCAGGCGTCCCTGAAGGCCTGGAGAATCTCCTCCAGCTCTCCGCTACTCGTCGCGCCGCTCTGGAAGACCAGCTGCGCCTCTTTGTTTTTGAGAGGGAAGCCAAAGAACTACAAACATGGCTGACCTCCAAGAAGACCCTGGCAGAGTCCATGGACTGCGGACAAGATCTGGAGGACGTAGAGGTGGGTCCGAATACCTGGAAGTAGTTTAGACTAACGTGGGTAATGGGTTTTGAAACCTCTTCCTACACCTGCAGGTCCATCAGAAGAAGCTGGAGGTTCTGGTGTCGGAGGTTTCGGGTCTGGGTCGGAGCCGCCTGACCTCGGTACAGCAGCTGGTTGGGGGGCTGCAGCCGTACAGCGAGGTCCGGAGGAGGGACGAGGGCCTCAGCGGGCTGTGGGACGACCTCATGGGCAGCATCAGGACCAGAGAACAGGTGCAGAGGTGGATCGGATGCCTTTATGCGTATAGGTTTATTTTGTAGGGACATTCCACATCAATATTATCAATACTAGAGTTATCCTGTCCTTTGACAGATGTCAAAAAGTCCCCCTAAAATACGAACATACGATTTAAAGATAAAGTTATTTTTCATAGATCATTTATAAATATGCAGAAATAAGAAGATTGTAAACAATCAGTGTTTATATTAGCAGCACCGCTAACGGCCAACAGCTAATGAATATGACATATTTTATCTCCTAATAATTTGAACTGTATGTTTTTATGTAAACTACCATATAAATGCCTTTAACAAAGTAAAAGATGAACATTTTGACTCCTTGATCCTTGTGGAGCAGCAACAAGCATCCTGTTTCGGCCGACATGGACCTACTCTCAGGTATCGGGTTTTATTTCCACGTCCTCCAGAACCTGCGGTCGGCTCGGGAGCTCCATCAGTTCCATCACGACGTGGACGAGCTGAGGGGCTGGATGGCTCAGAAGGAGGCCGTGCTGGACTCCGAGGACCAGGACCTGCACTCCATCCCGACTCTGCTGAGGCAGCACGAGGCGCTGGAGGTAGGGGGATGGCTTTTATTTTGGAGGGGAAATAAAAAGCTCCCAAATGGTACTTTTTTTCATTTCTATTATTTAGTTTTAGATCCTTTACGAAGCCCTTCACATTGATAAATTACAACAAACTAATTGTGTATTTTCCTCTTGGAATAATAATAACAAAACATTATAATTAATTATTTGATTTGATTTTGTATCATTAATGTGAATCTTCAGTCACTCAAGTTAAATAAATGGAAAATAAAAGGAAAATATTATTTGTTGTTTCAGAGCAGAAAAATATAAGTATTCTTATGAATCACAAGTACCTCAAAGTTGTACTTGAGTACACGTTGAGTCCACCTCGTCGGTCCTGTGTCCCTTCAGAGGGACCTGGTCCTGATCCAGGAGGAGGCCACCAGGACCCGGGAGGAGGGCCGGGCCCTGAGCCGGCGCCGGCCCGAGGTCAGCGCCGCGGTGACTCGGAGGCTGGAGGAGGTGGAGGCCGGCTGGACCGCCATCCGGGACAAGGCCTCCCGGCGCCGAGCCCAGCTGGACCGGGCCCAGGAGGTGCAGAGATACCTGTCCCATGGGAGCCAGCTGGTGTAGGTCCTCTTTGAAACATATTTACTGTTTATGAGATTAACATTCAAATAATAACTTGATGACAAAACTCATCGTTTAAACGTAATAACTATGATTATAATTGTCATCCTTCATATTGTAACAATATGTAGTTTAGCAGCATTAAAGGGGTCCACACATTCATCACTTTAATGTCAGTCAATCTGAGAGGGTTCTCGGGGGCCGGACTCAATCCCTGCTAGCATGGGGGGGGGACGGGTCCACTGGACTGGTCTCCAGGAGAGACACAGAACCATCACTCACACACTCACACACCTACACGGGGAGGAAGAGTCACCATTGACCCGCAGAGCACTGGTAGAAACACACAAGCTTCAGACTGAGAGGAACATTAAGAACACTTGAACTTTCAAAATAAAAGACTTCCCTGTCACGTCTTTCTCGTGCCCCCCCATCCAGAGCCTGGCTGAGGGAGACGCTGTCTCTGGTTGGAGGGGAGGTGCTGGGCGTGGGGGGAGGCGACCCGGAGCAGCTCCTGAAGAAGCATCAGGAGCACCGTGTCCAGATGGACAGACTGCTCTGCAAATCAGAGGCCGCCAAGGATGAGGGGAGGAGCCTGATGGAGGGCGGGACCTTCATGTCAAAAGAGGTAAAACACCAAAACCCGATCTCCACCCTCGAGACTCCTTCTGAGTCCGTGAGGATTTGGTTCTGTCTCATCATCCAGCGTTTGACTCCCTCTCCTTTATGATCCCTTTTGCCCACAATTACCCACAATTCACTGCATTTGGATGTTAAACACGGGGAAATCAGCATGGAGTATTAAATATACACAAACATTAGAGATGGAACAAAAAATACAGCCCATGAAATCAGATGACATTTGTTCATTCATTTACCAAATATGTCATTTTCTCAATGAGTAAATAGATTATTTAAAATGACCTTGTCTTTTGAGGACGGAGCCTGTAAGAGTAAAAAGTATGGAATGAATACCTTCTTGCATCATAGTTTTGGAGGTTGTCATGGTGACCTCACAGACTCAAACCTCGTGGGGACGTTGGGCTCCACATCTCACCTGACACCCCCCCACCCTTAGGTGGAGGAGCGCGTGTTGGAGCTGGAGGGGCTGGAGCTGCGGGTGGAGAAGCTTTGGGAGGAGACCAGGCTCCTGTATGAGGAGGAGCTGGAGATCTCCCTCCTGCAGAAGGAGCTGCAGCAGGCGGAGCGCTGGCTGAGCTCCTATGAGAGCTCGCTGACGGCCGAGGACTTCGGGGTGAGGAGAGCTCCACGGGGTCCTTTTTATAAGTCCACATTTCGGAGGGAATTACCCAGAATTATTATACATGTTCAATTCATACTAACATTATTTTCATTATTTTGCAAGTTCCCTCTGATGATTTTATGCTCTAGTGACCAGCAGGGGGCGACTCTTCTTCAACACAGCATAATGTTCATTTAGTAAATTACGGTCCATTTAGAGTCAAACAGACCATAAAGTAGAGGATGCTTTAGGGCGGGGCCACACGCTGATTGACAGGTCTCTAATAGAGATGTATACACGTCCTCCTCAGACCATATATGGTCACTTTCGGTATGCGATGGATCTAAACAGGGAACGCTGTTGTTGTTCCTCCAGGACTCCGTGTCGGATGTGGTGGAGCTCCTGAAGAGGCAGGAGGACCTGGAGGCCATGATCCAGGCCCAGAACGACCGCTTCATCGCACTACAGAAGAAGAAAACCCAGGTCGGTATGTTGGTTGTGGTTCCGTAGAGCCGGACGGCGCTCTTCTTCTGCCCCTCTAATGTTTCCTCTTTTCCTCTCAGAGGGAGAAGCGACTTGATGGAACCTCGGAGCTTCAGGACAGAGAAACTCCAGCCAGGGTTTCGTCCCCGAGAAGCAAACCGTTGACTCCAAAGACCTCCTCCTCCAGGGACGTCGTCCCCAGAATGAACGAATCCGTCTCATCGTCCACGCTGAACGGGACAAGAAGCCACTTGAACTCTGCTAGCCCCTCCCCCAGCCCCCAGGCCAGGAGGGGCTTCAGTCCAGGCAGGAAGAAACGGGAGGCGGGCGAAGACGCTGTTAGTCCTCCTGCTGGTCGCACCTCCTCACCGCACTCCTCTTCTCTCGAACGTCCCCCCTCCTCCTCTAAGACCTCCCTTTCTTCTTCCTCCCCCCCTGCGAAGGACTGTTGTCCCCGAGCCAAACCCCCCCTGGCTCCAAAGCCCGGAATCTCCTCCCACAACTCATCACCTGACTCCCCCCCACCAATCAGAGAGCTCAATGCTCCCACTGAGCCGCTGCCTCCTCCCACTGAGGAAAGACATCACCCCACCCCCGACTCTGCCCCGCCCGTGACAAGGGTGGAGCTCCACGACACGCCTCCCGGTTCTGAACCGGCTCCACCACCCGCCCCCCCGACAGCCGCTACACCAATCACAGAGGAGGAGAGCGGGTCGGCTGACCCGGCTCCGCCGCGGGAACACCGGACATCAGAGGACGCGGTGGAGGAAGAAGCCCCACCCGAGGTGAGCGCCCCGTCTCCTCAGCCGTCTCGACTTCATGGTTGTTACCAAATGCTGATTGGTCGGCGCTCTCTGTGATGTTGTCAGGTGACTGAGCAGCCAATCAGGATGGAGGGGACACTGGAGATCAAACTGAAGCAAGGAGGAAACAAGGTGAGAAAAGTGAAACTACCACACGGCTCTGGGCAGATGTTACGGTAAAACGTCAGGTTGTCATCGGCAACGACCTCCAAGCGCATTATTATACACCTGTACATATGATGATGAAGAGTTGTTTTAATCAGTATGAATTATCTTTTGATTTGTGTTCATAGAGGAGAAAAACAAATATATATATAGTATAACATTTAATATGTAGTAATGGCAGCGTAAAAACACGCACTGAGAACGGTGTTACTGCCTGGCTGTGATTGGCTGAGAGCTGTGTTTTTGCACCACTGTGATTGGCTGAGAGCTGTGTTTTTGCACCACTGTGATTGGCTGAGAGCTGTGTTTTTGCACCACTGTGATTGGCTGAGAGCTGTGTCTGGCTGTGATTGGCTGAGAGCGGTTCCTTTGCCTGGCTGTGATCGGCTGCTCCTCCTGCAGGGGATGGAGCACTGGGAGGAGGTGTTTGCGGTCCTGGACGGAGAGACCTTTGGCCTCTTCAAAGACAGAGCGTCCGCCGACGAGGTAACGCACGTTTTTATTAATACGTTAAATATGGCGGACTTTTAACTCTTGGTACTTTAATGACATCCGACATGTTGCTGGTGGACCTGCTGAAACTAGCCGTGATGTTTCGTCGTGGCGCAGGAGTAGAGCAGGTGCACCAGGAACAGCAAGGTTGGTGGTTCGAACCCCAGCTGCCCCATGTTGAAGTGTCCCTGAGCAAGACACCTAAACCCTAATTGCTCTGTGGGCAAAATATAAAAAGAGCCATGGGTTAAAAATAAAATGCCATATAAGTCGCTTTGGATAAAAGCGTCAGCTAAATGACCTGCAATGTTTCCTCAGAGATCCTCCAGGTGGCCTCCAGTCAATGTGGGCGGAGCCGTGTGCAGAGAGACCGCCCACCACCGCAGGAAGGAGAACACCTTCAGACTCATGTGAGCTCCTCCTCCATGCTGGTTATTCATATTCATTTATTTCATGTTAGTTTCACCTTCAACGGCTCCGAGATCAATTATAAATATATATTTATATTAATAATAATATATTGAGCTGTTTGAAACATTTTCCTTGTTGTTGAATGTGTGTGTGTTGTTCTAACTGTGTGTGTTGTGTCTTTGTGTGTCAGATTGAAGGACAACAGTCAGTTCCTGTTTTCAGCTTCCAGCAGAGAAATTCTGCTTCTTTGGGTGAAGAAGCTCCAAAGCGGCTCCGAGTCCACCGGCAGCGACTCTGAAGACTCCGGGTAAACGAGCACATTGACACGGGTAGACCCCCTGATGAGGAAAGAGCCCGATTGTTTCTTCATTTAATATTTAAGAATAAAAATAACTCCTTCATCAATTCCTGTGTTTTGATATCTGACCGACATTTATTTGAGTTCTTGTGAGAATTTCGCCCCGACCCTCCTCGTCCTCCCCCTCCTCCTCCTCGTCCTCCCTCCTCCTCCCTCCTCGTCCTCGTCCTCGCCCTCGTCCTCGTCCTCGTCCTGCTCTGAAGGCTGCCGCATGTTTCTGCGCCTTTTGCCCCGTTCATCCACACTGCTGCTTTTCATCACGGACACATTCGTCTCGTATTTCCCGTTTAACGGCTGCTGCGTCGGACAAACAGGCGACAGTGAAAACCCCGACGTTGTTTAGTGACAAATGAACCACATTAGCGCCGCTGAAAACGTTATGTCGCAACTGGTCCGACGTTTCCTAAAAAACAAACAAAAAACACGTAATGCGTGATTTCAAAGCTCGTCCAGCTGTTTACTGACGTGTGTCATGTTTAATGAAGAGACAGACAGACAGACAGACAGACAGACAGACAGACAGACAGACAGACAGACAGACAGACGATGATCTAAAGGCAGTTTTACTGTTCTACAAATTAGTTCACTAGTTTAATTTAATCATTGAGATGAAAGGTCTACGTGACATTTAGTACATTATTAGTGTGATGCTGCTTATGCTTCAACTGTAAAAGAAAACTGTGTGTGTGTGTGTGTGTGTGCACGTGTGTGTGTGTGTGTGCGCGTGCACGTGTGTGTGTGTGTGTGTGTGTGTGTGTGTGTGTGTGCGCGTGCACGTGTGTGTGTGTGTGTGTCGGTGCTTTATAGAGATTATCTAAGACGCTCTTGATTATTCTGCACAACATCGATCTCATTTACTAAATTTGCAGCATAATGCTGAGAACAGACTCCAAAAGCAGAAGGACGGCAAAAATATGCTACTGTGTTTTATTTATTTATTTTCTTATTAATATTTTTATTCCATTTTGACGATGTGTGCACTTTTGTTTATTAGCACACAGACGCACACACAGACGCACACACAGACGCACACTCAGACGCACACACAGACGCACACACAGACGCACACACAGACGCACACGCGGGCGTTTGCATCACAGTGTTGACGGGGTCAGAGGTTAAATCCGCACTAAGAAGATGTAGACTGAAGCTTTCATCCAGACAAAAGCTTCCTTGAGGAAACACAACAAGTATCTTTTATTTACCTTGTCAAATTTATGATAAAGCATTTAGGGGCGGGGCTAAACACTGATTGACAGCTCTCTAACTGAGCCGTCTATGGCGTCTTTGCGTCCCCCTCAGTCCTCGCTGATCGGTCTCCGGGTCGTCACGTTTTCTCCTTCCGGTCTTCATCAGAACAAGTGTGTGATTCAAAATGCGTCTTCTAACGAGTCTTTAGTACTTAAGTATTTAAACTATAGTTTGTCTTTATCGTGACGTCTTGACATAACAGTTGTTCACAAACTACTTTAATCACTCAATCATTTACTACTAAATATCTGGAAAGAATAGAAGAAAAACATCAACACTCTTTATTTTAAAAGCAATCATCTGTTAAGCTGTCGTTTTATTCCGCCGTTGATTTGATTTCCATAAATAGTCTAAAAACGAACGCAGACATAAAAGCGTCTCTGAAAGCAGCTTCCTGCCAGCTTCCCTTTTCACATCTGGCCTGTGGGCGGGAGGCCGCGGGACGGGAACCTCCCCGCTAGCAGGACCTTTCCCTTAATGAGCAGGTGAATTAGAAAAGACCCACGACGCCTCCGGTCCTTTCAGGCGCCTCGGCCTCCGAAGACTGAGGAGAAAGGTTTTAGCAGCAGTTGGTTCAGGACAAGAAGAAAATAATTGTAAAAGGCTGATGGAGATGAAAGAACCTGCTTAGAGATCAACGTCCAGTTCTTCTAAAGCTTCACGTGTTAAAGCTGCATTCTGTGTGGTGACCAGCAGGGGGCGACTCCTCTGCTCCCATAGACGTCTATGAGGAAATGACTCTACTTCTCTGTAGTGACCAGCAGGGGGCGACTCCTCTGCTCCCATAGACGTCTATGAGGAAATGACTCTACTTCTCTGTAGTGACCAGCAGGGGGCGACTCCTCTGCTCCCATAGACGTCTATGAGGAAATGACTCTACTTCTCTGTGGTGACCAGCAGGGGGCGACTCCTCTGCTCCCATAGACGTCTATGAGAAAATGACTCTACTTCTCTGTAGTGACCAGCAGGGGGCGACTCCTCTGCTCCCATAGACGTCTATGAGGAAATGACTCTACTTCTCTGTAGTGACCAGCAGGGGGCGACTCCTCTGCTCCCATAGACGTCTATGAGGAAATGACTCTACTTCTCTGTAGTGACCCGCAGGGGGCGACTCCTCTGCTCCCATAGACGTCTATGAGGAAATGACTCTACTTCTCTGTAGTGACCAGCAGGGGGCGACTCCTCTGCTCCCATAGACGTCTATGAGGAAATGACTCTACTTCTCTGTAGTGACCAGCAGGGGGCGACTCCTCTGCTCCCATAGACGTCTATGAGGAAATGACTCCACTTCTCTGTAGTGACCAGCAGGGGGCGACTCCTCTGCTCCCATAGACGTCTATGAGGAAATGACTCTACTTCTCTGTAGTGACCAGCAGGGGGCGACTCCTCTGCTCCCATAGACGTCTATGAGGAAATGACTCTACTTCTCTGTAGTGACCAGCAGGGGGCGACTCCTCTGCTCCCATAGACGTCTATGAGGAAATGACTCTACTTCTCTCTTGATTTATTCCCTCAGTAAACATTGTAAACATGAGTTTATGTCTCAGTCTCTAGTTTCAAGTCTTCTTCAACACAACATGATGTTCATTTAGTGAATTATGGTCCATTTAAAGTCAAACAGACCATAGAGCAGGGGACGCTTTAGGGCGGGGCTACATGCTGATTGACAGGTCTATGTCCGTTAGGCAATGCTAGCTCCGTCGCTAACATGTTAGCTCATCTTGTCTCCTCAGGAGGGCTTCGAGTTCTGAGAAGTTGTCCACGAAGGGGCCGGCTCCACCTAAACCCCCCCACACGTACTACAACAGGCACCGCTACCACGAGGACGGGGGGGTCTCCGCCACAGGTGAGACAATTAGCATGTCGCCCAACGACCACTTCTTTGATGAGCTTCTCTAAATCTGCAATCGCCTGCTTACAGAGAGACCTCAAACTCCGCCCCCTTCAGGGCCGCCTCCTGCTCCACCCCCCGACTCCCAGGACCCCCCCACCGAGACCCCCCAGCCGCCAGAGGACAGCAGCAGCAGAGACAAGTCGAAGAGGAGTGTCTTCAGGAAGTTTTTCACTAAGAAGTGAAGCTGCTGACTCACATAATCGTGCATTGATACCAGAATACTGATAATAATAACTTTATTTAAACGGCTTCTGTTTTACAAACATCAACACAAAACATTATAAAACACAAGTTACGTGTGTTATAAGCAGAAATGATTTCACGTCCAAAGTACTTTCATTTTATATTGCCTCCAAATGAAGAACCCATCGAGGAGCTTAAAATATATATGTATATATATATATATACGTATATATATATATATATACGTATATATATATATATATACACGCACACATACATGCGTGTGCTCTCAGAGGTTTTGTTAATCTGAGACATATTATTTAAAGGTAATCAATCAACAAAATACTTCATGGACAACAAAATCAATAAAATACATGAAACAACAAATAAAGCGATAAAACGAATAAAAGCTTTAGATTTAATTTTGGAGACAAGTGAAACCATGAATATCCATAAATCAATGATCAATAAGCTAACGAGCCAATGTGAAACAGACTTCATGTGATCTGAACAATCAGAGTTTATCCAGAGTTCATCGAATCTGTTGTTTATTTGTGGTGGAAAGTGAACCGATCAGAGATCAATAAGTGTGATCAGAGACGCCATCGAGCCTCGTTGACGCTGAACTCCTTTTCTTCCTTAATGAGGCTCAATGAGTCCAGCGCTGCGTTCAGGGCTCCAGGAGAAATCAGCCCCGATCAAAGCGATTGAGTCATCATTCATTATGTTCAACCTCCTCCTTGTTGGGTATTGATTACCGATCATTGTAGTGATTACTGAGTTAACGAGTATCGCGCAGGAAGAAGAAAACTCGTCGAATGATTTCTGTGAATGTTTTTAATTAAAAGTTTCCACGTGGACTTCCTGCTTTGTTTTTCTTCCTCTTGGGGATCAATAAGATTATTGATCTGTTGATCATCTACATCGTATTCCACACCCAGGTGTGTACTCTCGCTGATATAAACTGATATTGGTACTTGAGTAGTAGTAGTAATTGTAGTATTAGTATCTGGGCTTGTTATCCCCTCCCCCCGCCGCAGGGGGGCGCCATCGGGCCATTAATGATCCACCGGCGGGTCGTTCGGTTCCTGCGTTTGTTTCCAGCGGCTCGTATCGATCCGTGACCCCGCGGAGCCGACAGCTGATCGCTCTCACCTCCTCCTCCTCCTCCTCCTCCTCCTCCTCCTCCTTCTTCTTCTTCTTCTTCTTCTTCTTCTTCTTCTTCTTCTTCTTCTTCTTCTTCTTCTTCTTCTTCTTCTTCTTCTTCTTCTTCTTCTTCTTCTTCTTCTTCTTCTTCTTCTTCTTCTTCTTCTTCTTCTTCTTCTTCTTCTTCTTCTTCTTCTTCTTCTTCTTCTTCTTCTTCTTCTTCTTCTTCTTCTTCTTCTTCTTCTTCTTCTTCTTCTTCTTCTTCTTCTTCTTCTTCTTCTTCTTCTTCTTCTTCTTCTTCTTCTTCTTCTTCATCATCATCTTCATCATCTTCATCTTCTTCTGACGTCATTCCTCGTGCGTCTGTTCAGCTTTTCACTGCACGAGTTAATTTTTTTTATTTGATTCTCAAATAAAGGTTAAATATGAAATAAAACCAATTCTCTAATTCAACGTTTGCTGCTATATGTTTTATTTGACACTTAAATCGGCAGAAAATATTTCATATTTAAGAAAAACACACAATCACAATGATTGAAGTAATATATATTCTAACCATAATGTGCATTTTCATTCAATACATGAGGAAAAATACAACTCAGAGCATAAATAGTGAAAAATAAAACGACTCAATCAATAAGCAAACTGTTTATACATCATGTTTTTTATTAAATCAATAAGCGTTTTTACCTTAACTGATTTATGAAAGTCTTTAAATCTCCCACTGATAATATCATTTACTTTCCCTTTGAAGGAAATTAAAGGTAAATGAAAGGACTTGAAAGCTAATTGTACATTTTATGTACTCAGTTCTCTGGTCCGGTTTCTTCTCATTCATAACGTTAGTTTTCCATGAGAAACAACCAAATAAAAATAAAAATATCTCCATAAAATCAACACCTTAAGTATGGAAAACACACTCAGGACTCCTGGAAACCCAATCTCAGTCTGTGAAAACCCCTCGTTAGCGTTTAGTCCCCTTGTGGCCTCCTAGAACCACAAAGACTCAGACCCCAGAATCCTTACAAGACCACAAAGCAAAAAGAACCACAGGAGCCTCCTCAGAAGAACACCGTCAACCTTTGAATCCCCTCAAGAACCTCAGTTACCCAAAGAACCCTTGGAGCACACCTGGCCAAACATGCCCCAGATACCCCTTCCAGAACCTATGGCCCCCTTAAGTGCTCTGTTACACATCTGGGTGAAACATCTGGATCGACAGAGATGAAAACTCTTTTATCCTGAAAATGTGAAAACAGAAGGAACCTGTTTCTGCTGGCGGTCGGGACGGAGGTCTGCTGGTGCAGATGTTGTGATTTTGATTTTGTGTGGAGGTTTGTTTTTAAACCTGTTTTTAAATCTTCAGTTGAGTTGGGCTCTTATGACGTCACCGTTGTTGTGTTTATGGAGTGAAGGAAAGGGGGAGGAGTCTGGTTTGTGTGAGAGGAGAAGAAGAAGAAGTGTTAAATCCTGACAAAGATCTGACGTTTCACCGTTTACGACTTCATCTCCATGTTTATATTTCAGAAGGACCAACAGGAGCTTCTTCTTCTTCTGTCGCTGATCCACCTGCTGCTCCAAAGCTTCTCACCGGAAACACGTTGAGGTCCACAAAGAGTTGATAACACGCACACACACACACACACACACACACACACACACACACACACACACACACACACACACACACACACACACACACACACACACACGGCTGACCGTCCAAACTGCTCAAATCTTCAGTTTAAAAAAAATGAATTTATAAAAAAGGCAAAACTAAACTACCCCATCAAAATAAAAGCACGGTGGATATAAACACACAATAGATTCGAGGCGCTTTTTTACGGAGGAAAACTCCACGCGAGGTCGAAATATTTGTCCTTATCAATATGTGCTGATTATTGTCTTAATTATCGTCCCCGCGTCCACTGTTGAACTTTAAGATGAAAGTGCGTCCGACCGAAAGCTCCGGAAACAACTTGAATTGACTTGATATTGATTATAAATGAATGTTACTATAATAAACTCCGATAAGTCCCTTTTAAATGAGCACTAGAGCTCTGCGTCATGCATGTGAACATATTTAACTAAATCTAAAATATCAGAAAAACAAAACGGAGAAAAACATTAAAGGAAAAAAAACTGGGAAACAAAAACTATTCAAACATTTAAACCAACAAATTCCGCTTTAAAATAAATGAACATAACTGAATCCCGTCTAAATGTAGACGTGTTGTCCGCCTCATTCATATGTGTATTTCATATTTCATGAATAAATACACATACGTACATACATGTATACATGTATTTAGTTATACCAGGTATTTATGTATGATTGTATGTTTGTTCACGGGAGAAAAATCTGTACACGTAAATACTACGTTTGTACATGAAGACTCGTTTAATTAAACTGCCTCACGTGTATTGTATTGTATATGTACGAGTATTTCAGGTGGCAGACTGTAATATTTTACTACATTACCCAAACTCGGCAGTACAACAGTAGTTGTACTTGTACACATTGTATCATTGATAAAGCAGCTTCTAACAGTATTACTAACAGAGAATGAATATTAAACCTCGTGTTTTATAATGCAAAATATGAGACTCATTTTAGGGAGAAACATTTTATTTAACTACAGTCACGTGTTTTCGGCCCTCGTGATCACGTGGTAAAATTATATTTCACGTACTCATACTGTTAGTAGCAGATAATGATAATATGCCACTGATAACATAGAGGAAAATGCTGTAGTTTATAGTAATACTACGACTGTGGTGTACTAGTACTATGTGGTGCACTATGTAGCCGCAGTACTATTAGTAGGATGTTAATATTATTAGACGCGTTGGTGATACTGAAACTCCAATAACCCAGAAGACGTTTTTATTAAAATATTTCACATTTCATTTATTTACTGTGTTAAAACTAAACCGATAAAACCAAATAAAATGATGAGTTGTGAATCAGCCTTTTAGAATGAACGTGTGCGTATAAACGCGAATAAAACACAACTTGGTGTCGGGAGTAGTACTGGTGTACTTGTACTCGTAGTGGTGGTAGTACCATAGTAGTACTAGCGACGCAGTGATGTTATTTTAAATATACACACATCACGTAAAAATGTGTCAAAATCTTTGTCCGAAACAGAAAAGGTAAATAAATCCCGCGGTTATGGATCATGTTCAATGCGTCTTATTTCATAAATAGTAATGCGAGTAAATAACAGCAGCGCCGCGCGGCCTCCCGTCGCCTCGCGCGGTTCACCGGGAGGAACCGGCGGCTCCGGTGCGTCCTGACCGCGTCCCCCCCCCCGCCCCCCCGTGTCAACAGCTCGGAACACGTCGAAGGGGAAACATTTGAATCGGAGGAGGTAAATATGAGCAGCGGCGGGGATTCGGGTGCGCGGCGGGCCGACGGGGGGGGCGGGGTGTTTATAGGGGTGAGTTTGTTTTCCACGCTGCAAAAAGTCTCCGCGTTGTGAAATCAGTGTCCGCAGGAAGCGATGGTGTCAAATAAATAGGCAATGTGTATTTTAATCACCGCTGTATTTGTAGAACATGTTGTAGTTTTTGTCCAAAATGAGACAGAAATGTGAGCCGGACTTTTAAAACGAGGAGGAAACAAAACGTTCGGTGGAAACTGAAGAAAAATGATGATTGATTTGGATCAAATGCTTATTTTCGTGGACGCGATGAGACAGTAAAAAAACGCCTCGCGTCGGACACTTTTTGCAGCGTGCTGAAATGTGCGCGTTTCCCCGCGCGCGCCGATTGGCTGAGCGCGCGGACGACGCCTTAATATTTAATTCTAATGTCCCCCTGGTTGGCTGAGGACGGGAAAGGTCCAACCAATGTTTTTGACTCGCTTTAGTGGCTGCGGCTCCCTAATTAATTGCAGCTATCTGTCTCCTATCGATGTGTGTGTACAAGTGTGTTGTGTGCGCGCGCGTGTGTTTCCTCCCTTTCTCCCCAAAGCGAACATGAAATAGTTTGTTGGGCTACTTTCCTTCTTCCCGTCGTCCCCCCTTCCTTCCTCCCCGTCCGGGTTCGCGGCGCGGAGCGGACAGATTGAAGCCCAGCTGTGCGTCGCTCGCGCTCGCTGCACATTCCCGCGCGTCGCCCGGTGATGTTGGATATGGGGGAGCGCAAAGAGGCCAAAATGATCCCCAAATCCTCCTTCAGCATAAACAGTTTGGTGCCGGAGGCCGTGCAAAGCGACAACAACAACCACCAGAGCCAGCTGCACCACCACAGCCCGCAGCAGAACCACCACCAGAACCACCAACAACACCACCACCACCACCACCACCACCTCCTGCTGCACCGGCCCGGCGGCGCGGACGACGCCGAGCAGAAGCCGCCGGCCGCGGCCGCCGCGCCGCAGGACGCCAAAGCGGACCCTAAAATTGACGCGTCGAGCCAGGAGGGCTGCCCGGAGGAGAAGGAGAAGCCGGAGGAGAAGAAGGAGGGGAAGGACGCGGACGGAGGAGCCGGAGGGAAGGACGCGGAGAAGAAGAGCGGCAAGTACGAAAAGCCGCCCTTCAGCTACAACGCGCTGATCATGATGGCGATCCGGCAGAGCCCGGAGAAGAGGCTCACCCTGAACGGCATCTACGAGTTCATCATGAAGAACTTCCCGTACTACCGGGAGAACAAGCAGGGCTGGCAGAACTCCATCCGGCACAACCTCAGCCTGAACAAGTGCTTCGTCAAGGTGCCGCGGCACTACGACGACCCGGGCAAAGGGAACTACTGGATGCTGGACCCGAGCAGCGACGACGTCTTCATCGGCGGCACCACCGGGAAGCTCCGGCGGCGCTCCACCACGTCCCGGGCCAAGCTGGCCTTCAAGCGGGGCGCCCGGCTGACCTCCGGGCTGACCTTCATGGACCGCGCCGGCTCGCTGTACTGGCCCATGTCCCCCTTCCTGTCCCTGCACCACCCGCGGGCCGGCGGCGCCCTGGGCTACAACGGGACGTCGTCGGGCTACCCGGGCCACCCCATGTCCTACAGCACCATGCTGACGCAGAACATGAGCAACAGCCACCCGCCGTTCCCGTCCTCCAACGGGCTCAGCATGGACCGGCTGGTCGGCGGGGATCTCCCCTACGCGACGCACCACCTGACGGCGGCGGCGCTGGCGGCCTCGGCGGTGCCCTGCGGCCTCTCCGTGCCTTGCTCCGGGGCCACGTACTCCCTCAACCCGTGCTCCGTCAACCTGCTGTCGGGGCAGACCAGTTACTTTTTCCCCCACGTCCCGCACCCGTCCATGACCGCGCAATCCGGCGGCGGCTCCTTGCAGGCCGCCCGGGCTTCGGCCTCCAATTCCCCGCAGGCTCCGTCCTCCTCCTCGCTG
This sequence comes from Gasterosteus aculeatus, assembly GCF_964276395.1. NCBI lineage: Eukaryota > Metazoa > Chordata > Actinopteri > Perciformes > Gasterosteidae > Gasterosteus > Gasterosteus aculeatus. The sequence continues at coordinate 607,795 of NC_135703.1, forward strand.
CAGTGTGACTCTCTGAGGCCGAGCCTGTCCGGCTCTCTGCCGGCCTTCTCCTCGGGACTTTCCGGGGGCTTGTCTGACTATTTTACGCATCAAAACCAGGGTTCGACCTCCAACCCGCTTATACACTAACACCCCGAGGCCCCTGCCCCCCCCCGCCTCACCCCGCCTCACCCCGCCTCACCCCTCCGCCCCCCGAAGGAGTGAGAACCGAGCTGTACGCTGGAACATTTTACACTGGACATTTACGTTGTGTAAAGAAAAGAAAAAGAACAATTATTATAAACTATAGAAAAAAAAGAGGAGAGACTTGAACTGCAAAACAAAAAAAGAGCAGCAGAGAAACTGACAGAAAGCCGCGCTGAAGTTTCCAGGTATTTTTTAATATTATTCTGATGATGCCGCTCTCTGCTTCTTCTGACTTTGTGTGTAAATAATGTCTGTTTTCTATGTCCGGTCTGTCTGTAGAAACTGTCCGTCAGCGACGTGCAATGTGACCGGAACCCGAGAGGCGGATGTTGTTCTGTTGTTGTTGTTGTTGTTGTTGTTGTTGTCGTCGGAGGAGGCGTTGCTCTCGATAGAATGTGTATTTAAAATAGTTTCATATAATTCCGAAGTTAAACCAGGTTCTGACGGTGACGTCTGTCCGCGTGGCCGCAGTATTATCAGGTCGCGCGCGCGCGCGCGGCGGGGAGGATTTATCTTTTTATTTCTATTTGAAATCAAATTCAAACACGTTAATTCAGCAGTAAAACGCGCGCGCGCGTTATTTCCTTTTCTTTAACGCGGCTCGCGCCGTTGAAGCCGCGAGGCCGCTTCCTCCGTTCGGCCCGCGCGCTTCTCTCAGACCAAAGAACCGGTTCGCGCGGCGGCTCCTGCCGGTACCGGAGGACCGGAGGCCTCGCGGGCTCGTTTCGGTTAAAGGCACCGGAGCCTCTCGCGCTCGGCCCCCCGCGGTGCGTGCGCGTGACCCCCCCTCCCTCCCCTCTCGTGCTCACGTTGAGTCCAACGGACACGAGGCGGATTCAGACGGGATCCTGGTTCCGGATCAGACCGTCCCGGTTCGGCGGGTTATTCCGCCCTGTGCCAGCGGACCCTCGCGCCTCCTCCTCCTCTTCTCCTTCTGCTCTTTTATTTGTTTCTTTGATTAGTAAAAGAGAGAGAAAATGTCTATTTGTAATTTGAATTTGTTTCCTTCTCTTCCATAAAGAGGAAAAACAATGTAAAGAAGCCTCGTTATCTAATTAATAATACTTGGAATGATTGTCCTTTCATTGTCGTCTCTAAAAACAATTTTTCATGGTTGTGATACTATTGTGGTCTTATTCTTATTCCCGTGTTTGTCGCTTACAGAAGTTAAAAAGATAAAAAAATGTTTTAATCATAAAAAAATGAAAAATAAAAGATAGGTTACATTCATAACTAACGAAAATCCTTTTGTCTTTTTATTTATGCTCCGTGTTGTCACTGTTTTTACACCAGGTACTCGAACGCAACACTTAGTTATTCTTCGAATAATTATTTCAAAGTCACATTTTGGGTTTGTTGACGCGGTTCTGCAGCTGTTGGGTTTCTCCTCTGTGTGTGTTTGTGCTGGTTTGCGTGTTGTTGTTTACGCCGCAGCAGCTCGCGCGTGGAGCTTTTTCCACGCAGCAACATTTACGCGTTTTGGTTGGAAACCAAAAACAAGTTTTAGAACCGGGGGCCGCGGCCCGCGGGCCCGCGCGCACCGTGGCGCCACGTTTCACTGCAGACGCGTTCAGGTGCTTTTGTTCATTTTTAATATCTGAAGTTCTGTAAACAGATGCATAACGCGTCGGGGTCACGTGGTCTGTCCTGCGGATGAAATGACATTTAACCTTGTTGGTTCTTCTTCTGCTCCTCTAAATGCTGCTGCTGTGGTTCCCCCGCAGAGGACACGGATCAGCTGTCTGCTTTCTGTTTGATTGCATCTGCTTTGAAATGAAACTTCGATATTTTTGGTGTTTTGTCCCGTTCTCCATATTTAAATCTGATCTTCTTGCTCTACTTTGTTTTTACGGATAAAATCAGGTCTGATTTCATATTTCACTTCCTCAGAATTGAAGCACTTACTTTAGATTCTTTACATAAAACTGTCTTCCTGTGTTTAAAGGTCGTTGCAATATTTTTCACACGTTAAAACTAAACAATCAGGGGCCATGAAACGTTCACGCGCGCTCTCTGCAGCCTCCGTGCGCACCTGCGCGTCAGGTGAAATCACTAAACACTCCATCCGGGTACTTTACACTCGTTCCTTTCATTCTGTTTCATTTATTGAAGACGTGTCATAATCATAAACCCATTTGTTAGAACCGCGCGCTGCTTGTTTAGGGATGAAGGTGATGACGTCATCGTCGGTGCATCCGACGCTGTCGTGTGAAATATTTTCCGCTTTCAAGTTTAATTTTCTCTCGTTGTTCTTTCAATCAAACCCCGTAATTCACGAGCACGTGCGCGCGCCCTGTCGCCGGTGACGTTCACGTGAGCATTTGATTGTTTTTCGTTTTGTCTCGTGTGGTTCTGATGAAGGACGTTTGAGGTATTTGTGAATCCACTGCTGTCAGTCTGCGGGTCAAAGGTCAAACCGGCTGCTAACAAACTCACATTCCTATTGCACTGATGTATTTTATTATTTATTTATTCTCTTTTGAAAGAAACTAGCAAGAAGATGCAAAAAAGCTTCTTTCTTACACAAAACATCCCGAGATGTTTAAACTTTAATTTTGTATTTAAATGAAGTTATAAATACAAGAACAAAGGCTGTTCGAGGTTAAAGGTCAGACAGCGTAACCCGGCAGATATTTTTGTTTAACTACTATAACCATGATAAAATAATAATAATAACAACACTATAATATTAACACTATTACTACAAATAATGATGAGTTTTTAATGTTTGTTCCTTTGATCAATGATCTCTCAGCGAGGAGCAGGTGACGTCACGTTCTTCATGCCGTCGTTAAGAGTTTAAGGGTTTTTTCCTAACATCTGGGTTCATCAGCAGCTGGGTGCCATCAAACAGGAAGTCAGCAGATACTTTTATTTTGCCAACACAAAGATACTTTAGTTATTTTAGTACCAAGTTTTTCCCGTCAGGATCTAATTTCTCCAAACAAAACTTAAATAATATAAAACATGAAATCTCTCTCTCTCTCTGTATATTCATTTTTTATACTATCTATTTTTGCGCAAACATGAAAAAAACGTGACAATAATAGAAATAATTTGTTACTTTCAGCTAAACTAAAGGATTATTTTCAATATTAATGAATCTGCTGGTTATTTTCTAGATTGATCACCAAATTAGTGGATAATGTCAAGTTATCCTATTGGATAATAAAAAATAGCAGGACTTTATTTTATTTAGGAGACTAAAAACATTTGAGTTATTAATCAATAAATCAACGTCATCGACTTCCGGTCTGAAGACATCGTTTCATTCAGAAAAAGGTCTGACTAAAAGACTAAAACAAATATTCAGATTATTTTGAAATCACATTTTTAAACATATTTCTAAACACTAAATAAAAAAATAAATAAGCACTAAAACAAAAAAAGCCCCAAATATTATTAAATGATTATTATTAATTGAATTATTATTAATTATTTTTTTGGCATCAAACTTCACATTTTGCGATTTTCCTGAAAAATGTTCAGTGTTAAGTTTTGTTAGAAATATTCAATATTTAACATTTTGTAGCTGCAAATATGCAAAAAGCAAGTTAAATGTTTTTACATAATATCAAACAATGAAATACTTTAAATGATTCAGGTCCATTGTCTGCTATTAAAATAAATATACATGTCAATTTAAAAACGTATTTCTGTATTTAAAACAAACACACAATTGTTTTAAAGTATCAGAGTTTGAAACTTAAATTGTGTTTTCAGATTCCATCAATTATCAACATCAACAAACACAAAACTGTTAAAACTCTAAAAGTTAATAATTTCATGATGATCTACTAAAATAATAAAAAATAATAATAGAAAACTAAGAATCTTTAATTGCAAACTATGGAATGTGTTTATCTAAATATCTGTTCATCAATCCGGTTTTCCTCTAAATCGAATTCTAAAAAATTATTTTCTTAACAAACAAACAAATTTGTTAACAGAAACTGAGTAAATATTTTGATATCAGAAACCCAGAAAACCGGATTTTAGTGGAGGTGTTTAATCCAACTCTAGTTTTTAAAGGCTCTTACAGGAGGAGAACCATTTACTTTTTGTATTTTGGCGCCAAGCTGTGAACGTAAAAGTCCTAAATTATGAACATCAGACGGTAGATCAGTGGTTTGGCTCCTATCAGCTGATCTCAGGTCTGTGGGCGGAGGTGTGCTGAGCTGCTCTGAGATCAGCTCAGAACAACAAAGACAGACTTTCAGCAGCAATTTGTTCATTTCCTAAAAAGAGGGCTGTGAGTTAAACGAGTCCAACTGTAACGCAAGAACGCCGCCCCCCCCGTTCCTCCTCCACCCCCACCCGTTCCTCCTCCACCCCCACCCTAACCCCCCAACAATGGAGCTGCCGGGGAACCCAATCTCTGTCGGCCTGATGCTATCTGTCCCATGTTAAATGGGGTGACCAGCAGTCAAAAGACAAAAGAAGCAACAGAAGGACACGGGGTGGAGGGGGGAGAAAGTGGGGTCGGGGGTAGTGGAGATATTCTTTCTTTCTTAAAACTGAATATATTTTTTTACGTTTGATTGTTAATACAGAAAAAGACGGACAAAAATGTGGGTTTCGCAGGAGAATGAAGAGTCATTGAGGTATGAAATGCTGGTTACGCTACGTTGTTACTTCACAATGTTGCTCTACAATATTACTTTGTTACGTTGTTACTTTATAATTTTACCGTGTTATGTTTTTACTTTACTATGTTACGTTGTTGCTTTATAATGTAAATTTACGATGATAAAAAGTTACTTTACAATGTTACACTGTTATTTTTAACAGTGTAATAGTGTGTTATACACGTTATTACGCTGTTATGTTGCGTAGTTGCGCTGTTACACTACGCTGAGCTCTTATGCTGTTACGTTGTTACGCGTCACATTGTTGTGGGTAAAATAATATAAAAAATGGGCAAAAATCTGTTTGACCGGGACGTTCACTCATCACTCATCATTAAGAAATAATCCAAAATGGGTCAAATGAAAATGATTAATTTAGGAAGTTTAGGTAATGTTACGTAACGTTACATAATACGTATAGTTTGGACTTTTTTGTCTGAAAGATGTGTGAAAGATTTACAAAATCAATTTCTTCCTTTTTCTGGATGAACTTTGAATCCGAACACAGAACAAATACTAAAGAAAAACGAAATCTGTTGTATTTTGACCTCAAATGTCTGAAATGTGTCATAAATGAAACGTGAAGAGAGGATGTGTGGATTTCTCTCCGCGGGTCAAACCGGCTCAAACTTCAGGGGAACCGAAGAGTCAAATCCTCGGGGTCAAAGGTCAGCTGGCTGAAGCCAGGCTGCTTTCTGGAACAGACGTTAATGCACAGAGAATGCGAGAGTGCGACTGTTGAGTCAACGTTTTGATAATCACGTCATAGTTTAAAGTAGAGCAGTTGGTCTTGATTTCTTTGAATAATTATTTTAATCAAATGTATATGTAAATTTGGAGAATAAGGAAAATGTCGTAGATGTCTGATTGAAAACCCCCAAATTACATTTATGGATAAAAACACTCAGAAACCAGTTTGTCAAAACAATGATTCTTCGATCATAGAAATGGTTTATTTACGTGTATTTACTTCCCACGTTGGGTGGGGGGGCTCGGACCCTCCAGACAGGCCTCGTGATCCATATGAAGAGTTTTACTGTTTGAGGTCATACAGAGCTCTTGGTGATCAATGATCAGCTCAAGGCACCACAGCCTCTGAGCAAGGCATCAGGAATCAGAGAGGAAAGTAGAAGGAACAAGATGAAGCAATTTAAAGATGTTGAAGTGACGATTTTTCTATTTTATGAGAAGAGAGGTCAAATTATCTTAAATTCAAACATTCATCATTGAGATTAAATATGTTTGAGATTAAATAAACAATAAGCAACACGTCAAATATGACGTTTTAATAATATACAAAGATAATTTGTATTCATTTTATTTATTGTGATTATTCCTACGTACGATTTGATTATTTAATCGAACACTGTTTTATACATTGAAATAATTGCAGATTAATGAATGTGTGTCTTTTTCAATGATGGCAAAAAAAAGATAAAATACAACATCAAAAAACCTAGAACATAACACTCAAACAGATATACTGAATACAACCATTAATTTATCCAATCTTTACAGTTGAATTATTATTACTAGACAGTTTTAATTAAAAATGTTTAGGAATTACGAAAGAAGATAGGAATATTTAGGAATACATCATTTTAATATATTTCTATCATATTTTTTATTCCTTAAATCTCACCAGCCTTTTTCTTTTTATTTGTTTTTATATTATTTATCCCACTCTTTTTTTATGACGCCACATTGCGTGCACTGTTTTGGTGTTTTATGGCATTTTTTTACCTTACGATGTGATGAAGTAAGAACCACGTGACCACGTGTTGATCAGAGACACCTGCGCTAATGGATGGGGAGGGGGTGAAGCACGTGGTGTCCTCCTAATTTAATTTGTATTTAAATCCCATCCCAGAGGCCTCAAAGGCTCCTCTTCTTTATCCGTTTTTTATTTTAGGATCAGAAGCTGAAGTGAAACGTCTCGCGCCGATCTGTGCGCCCGTTTCAGTTGGCGGATCAAAGCTCGTCTGTAAGAACTCAAATGAAATGACTTAGTTGTGACCACGGCGATGATAATGATGAGGATGAGGATGATGATAATGACTCACCTGCAGCTCGTATCTCCGGACCAACCGGAAGAAGCCGTCTCCTTATTGTATTAATGGATGTCATAAGAAAGCCTCAGAAAAACTACAAAACATATACAGTCCACCACCAAGTCCAATCATTTTTTACCCACATTTTTACAAACAGCTCCCATTTGAAATTGTATTAAAATACAGAATAAAATGAAAAGGTAAATATTAAAATATGACTCTTGTTGCTCCTGACCGTTACCTGGCAGTAATAATTTAAACAAAAGTAAAGAAATATGTTATTTATTTTCAACTGTCATTATTAAAAACATCAAATATTAAATGAAAACAAAAATAGAGTAGAAAATAGCATATTAAGTATATATTAATATCATTAAAAACTTGGTGTGTGTGTGATCAGCGTTCTGATTTTCATCACATCTGTTTTTCTTTGTTTCTGATAATGTTTGAGACTAGTTTTCATTTCTCTCTGTATTAGTTTTGAATATTTCAGATTGCACACATCCAATAATTATACAAATAATAATGTTATTACACAACTTTGTCTAATCAGAACTGATTAGATTAAACTCAGTTTGTAACTTATGATGTGATAGCTCTGTATAACTATAAATAACGAAGGAATCTAAACCTAATTGTCCTTCATCAACACTCAAGAACAAACACTGTATGTTATTGTGATTCAACTCCAACTCTGAGCACCAAATGTGAAAAATGTTATAGTGTAGCTGAAGTATGGTGTAGTATATGCATGGTGTAGTATAAGTATGGTGTAGTATATGCATGGTGTAGCTGAAGTATGGTGTAGTATATGCATGGTGTAGTATAAGTATGGTGTAGTATATGCATGGTGTAGTATAAGTATGGTGTAGTATATGCATGGTGTAGTATAAGTATGGTGTAGTATATGCATGGTGTAGTATAAGTATGGTGTAGTATATGCACGGTGTAGCTGAAGTATGGTGTAGCATAACCATGGTGTAGCTGAGGTATAGCGTACTATAAGCATGGTGTAGTATAAGCATGGTGTAGTATAAGTATAGTGTAGCGAAGGATGGTGTAGTATAAGCATGGTGTAGTTGAAGTATGGTGTAGTATAACCATGGTGTAGTATAAGCATGGTGTAGCTGAAGTATGGTGTAGTATATGCACGGTGTAGTATAAGTCTGGTGTAGTATAAGCATGGTGTAGTATAAGTATGGTGTAGTATAAGTATGGTGTAGTATAAGCATGGTGTAGTATAAGCATGGTGTAGTATAAGTATGGTGTAGTATAAGTATGGTGTAGTATAAGCATGGTGTAGTATAAGCACGGTGTAGTATAAGTCTGGTGTAGTATAAGCATGGTGTAGTATAAGTATGGTGTAGTATAAGTATGGTGTAGTATAAGCATGGTGTAGTATAAGTATGGTGTAGTATAAGTATGGTGTAGTATAAGCATGGTGTAGTATAAGTATGGTGTAGTATAAGTATGGTGTAGTATAAGTATGGTGTAGTATAAGTATGGTGTAGTATAAGCATGGTGTAGTATAAGTATGGTGTAGTATAAGTATGGTGTAGTATAAGTATGGTGTAGTATAAGTATGGTGTAGTATAAGCATGGTGTAGTATAAGTATGGTGTAGTATAAGTATGGTGTAGTATAAGCGTGGTGTAGTTGAAGTGTCGCTTTGCCAACAGTCTCCGGGTCCTGCAGGTTTGAGACCACCAGACTAAAAGCTGTGTGGATCAGGTTGCATTTTGGGAAGTGTAGTATCAAGTGTTCAATCCTTTTAACCTCACAGACGAGATTCACTAAAGTAAATCCAACTGACACACTGTACAAGTATATGAAACAAATACTCTTTTAGTACTTCTACAGCAGCACTCACTGTGACAGTATTCACCATTAAGTATGGTAAAAGTACAAATAACACAATAACAATACTCTGTTGCACGTTAACAATAATCTGTAACAGCACAAGTACTAATACCAGACCAACAATACTCCAAGTATGAATACCACACAAAGTGTCACTGGTCTCACCCGTATCACTGGTCTCAATGGTCTCACTGGTCTCACTGGTCTTCCATGGTCTCACTGGTCTCACTTGTATCACTGGTCTCGCTGGTCCCACTGGTCTCACCTGTATCACTGGTCTCAATGGTCTCACTGGTCTCACTGGTCTTCCATGGTCTCACTGGTCTCACTTGTATCACTTGTATCACTGGTCTCGCTGGTCCCACTGGTCTCACTTGTATCACTGACCTCAATGGTCTCACTGGTCTCACTGGTCTCACTTGTATCACTGGTCTCGCTGGTCCCACTGGTCTCACTTGTATCAATGGTCTCACTGGTCCCACTGGTCTCACTTGTATCACTGGCCTCAATGGTCTCACTGGTCTCGCTGGTCCCACTGGTCTCACTTGTATCACTGGTCTCGCTGGTCCCACTGGTCTCACTTGTATCACTGGCCTCAATGGTCTCACTGGTCTCGCTGGTCCCACTGGTCTCACTTGTATCACTGGCCTCAATGGTCTCACTGGTCTCGCTGGTCCCACTGGTCTTACACCAGTGAAGTCAGTGGTCAGTTAAACCCACGGCTGCCATGTGACCTCAGAGCGGACTCAAAGCCGATCGCAGGCCAAAGAGCGGGATAAAAATACCGAAAGAATAGTTAAGATTAGCGCGTGGAGAATGTGTGTGTGCATGTGTGTGAGTGTGTGTGTGTGCGTCTATTTGTCTCTCCCTCTGTGGGTGTGTGTGTGTGTGAGTCTCCATTATTCTCTTCGGCCTCGTCGGGCCGGCTGTCGATCAACGGCTATTAACATCGGGAATGTTGACCACTTTCTCTCCGCTTTAAACGGCTAATCTGGATTTGATTGGTCCAGATGAGGTTTGACCACAGGACGCTCACACACACATACCCACACACACAGACACGCACACACACACATACACGCACACACACACACACAGACACCGACACACACACACACACACAGCAGAAAGTTAGTTAACATTCTTTGTGTTTAAGGTAGATTCAAAATATTGTATAAAAGTAAATATATACATGTTTTAACTTATTTGATGAGGTATATATTGTACTCTTTATAGTACTTGCATTACTCAGAGGTAATGTATGCTCTTTGTTCCCCTCTACATCTCAGAGGTATATAAAGTACTTCATACTCTACTACCTTTACTTATCCGATGTCGCTTCTTCGTCCTCTTGCCACAGCTGAAGGTTTAAATGGATTTGAAGAGCAAGTTATGGAATTTGAAAATACATTTTTCAGTAGCTGAATGACTTATTGGTTTAATCCTCTAATATTACAGACAGTGAGTTTAATACTTGCCTGACAGTAACCGTACAGTATTTCCTAAAATACTACAACTTCACATTCCTGCAAATATCAAATGATCCGAGCTCCCCGGTACAATCTTTATTTGAAATATGAAACATTAAAATCAACCATCAACCAACATCACATCCAAGACCTTCATCGGCCCAGCAACTTCTGCTCAGCCGATGATGATGTATATTCATCCTTAAAGTTGCAGTATTACACTGTAGAAATATGTTTTGAGTGAAAGTCTGTCATAGTACTCTTACAGCCCATTATGCACCAAGATGGTTGACTTGAAGAAGTCAAATTAAATGGAAATATAAAAAGTACAACTCCCTGTCACATGACTGAAACCCAACGTTTCATGTGACAGCAACCGAGCCGTCGCCATGACAACCGACAAACATCCTCGCCAGGATAAATCGGGAAAAAAGCTCTAGATGAAATAAGACATCAAATTGATTGGCGGGCGGTGGTGGTGGTTGTGGGTTGCTGGTGGTCGGGTGGTGGTGGTGGTGGTTGGGTTGCCGGTGGTCGGGTGGTTTTTGGGTTGATGGTGGTCGGGTGGTGGTTGTTGGGTGGCGGGTGGGGGTGGTGGTGGTTGTTGGGTTGCCAGTGGTCGGGTGGTTGTTGGGTTGCTGGTGGTCGGGTGGTGGTGGTTGTTGGGTGGCGGGTGGTCGGGTGGTGGTTGTTGGGTGGCGGGTGGGGGTGGTGGTTGTTGGGTTGCTGGTGGTCGGGTGGCGGTTGTCGGGTGGCGGGTGGGGGTGGTTGTTGGGTTGCTGGTGGTCGGGTGGTGGTGGTTGTTGGGTGGCGGGTGGGGGTGGTGGTGGTTGGGTTGCTGTGGTCGGCTGGCGGTTGTTGGGTGGCGGGTGGGGGTGGTGGTTGTTGGGTTGCTGGTGGTCGGGTGGTGGTTGTTGGGTTGCTGGTGGTCGGCTGGCGGTTGTTGAGTGGCGGGTGGGGGTGGTGGAGGTTGGGTTGCTGGTGGTCGGCTGGCGGTTGTTGGGTGGCGGGTGGGGGTGGTGGAGGTTGGGTTGCTGGTGGTTGGCTGGCGGTTGACGGGTGGCGGGTGGGCGTGGTTGTTGGGTTGCTGGTGGTCGGGTGGTGGTTGTTGGGTTGCTGGTGGTCGGCTGGCGGTTGTCGGGTGGCGGGTGGGGGTGGTTGTTGGGTTGCTGGTGGTCGGGTAGTGGTTGTTGGGTTGCTGGTGGTCGGGTGGTGGTTGTTGGGTTGCTGGTGGTCGGGTGGTGGTTGTTGGGTTGCTGGTGGTCGGTGGTGGTTGTTGGGTTGCTGGTGGTCGGCTGGCGGTTGTCGGGTGGCGGGTGGGGGTGGTTGTTGGGTTGCTGGTGGTCGGGTGGTGGTTGTTGGGTTGCTGGTGGTCGGCTGGCGGTTGTCGGGTGGCGGGTGGGGGTGGTTGTTGGGTTGCTGGTGGTCGGGTGGTGGTTGTTGGGTGGCGGGTGGGGGTGGTGGTTGTTGGGTTGCTGGTGGTCGGGTGGCGGTTGTCGGGTGGCGGGTGGGGGTGGTTGTTGGGTTGCTGGTGGTCGGGTGGTGGTGGTTGGGTTGCTGGTGGTCGGGTGGGGGGGGGTTCATGTGAACAAGCAGAAACACACTCGACGGGTCGTGAATAATCGTCTTAATGAGGGTGGAGGAGCAGGAGGCCTGTCGGGTTAAACAAACTCACCAAATCCGATTGTCAGAGTGCAAAGTGGTGTCGCTTCAATTTGCCCCCCCCGTCTTTACTTCCTTCCTTACTTGTCTTCGGACGACCCCCCCCCACACTCCAGTTCTGCCAGTTACCACATATAATAATATTTTCTTAAACCCGGTGTGATCTTTGGTTTTGTTGTTTATAAAGAGCTTGCTGATCTCTGAAGGTCTCCTTCAGCTTTTATCAGCTCAGCAGAGACCAGTTCCTCTAATCCGAGACCAGTTCATCAGAGACTAGTTTCTCTGATCAGAGACCAGTTCTTTGTCTCACTTTTCCAGTTTCACCACTAAATTGACTCAGTTGTAATCACGACTTAAATGGTTCCTAATAGAACTTTATAGTTGTACTTTGAATCTCCTCAGCAGCTTGAAATCCAGACTTGGTTAGAAGCTCACACTTAAAACCTTATGACCTCGAGCATTTGGGCTACGAACCAACTTTCATCAGGAACAAATATACACTCGAGCACGGTGTAGTATAAGTATATACTCGAGACCGAGACGACGCTGATAGAAGCATCGTTCCTTTACAAGACAGAGCAAAATAACCACCAAGCATCCAGCACATGAGCCACACCTGCCACGTACCTGCCACGTTTTCAGCAAAATTATGAAATCAATGCGTTTTGTTTTGGCTTTGATGCGTGGTGCCGTCATTGTATTCGCACCACAAGCAGTTCCAGCACTTTCCACGCAGGTTTTAGGGGTGGGGGGGTTCAGCCGATCCTCACTCTCAAGCGCAAGACAAGGATCAGACGATCAGAAAGTGGTTAAAAGGCGTGAATCGGCCAATCAGAGCCTGAGTTATTAAAGAACCCAGATTCTGACTCATGTCGTTTGTCTGCACAAAAGCCTCCTCTAGAGTAGTTGTCAGTACTCCATCAACGTAAAACCTTCCATGCTTACTGTCCACACGCCAGGCTGTCACTTACAGGAGGTTTTAGCCTGGTTTCTCCATGTTTTATTCCACTTAGAGGGCTTAGTGATTTTATTTCATGCAAATCTCAAAATTTGAATTTTTGTGTGTAATATTGTCTTATTTCGTCACCATTAATATGAACTGATAATCTCAGATTAGCCAAAGGGGTTCCTCTTCATCTCGGCATGAAAAATGGTCCAGATAGACAAAGTAGTTACAGAGTTATTACACTTTTTGTCATGCGGAGGCCAAAAAAACTCAGAGTGCCTGAAACAAACTAGCTAACGTTAGTCAGCTAACGTTATATGAAAATGCATTAGCCGCTAGCCTATTATATCATTAATTAGCTCATATATTAGCCGCTAGCATTTTATGGTGTTTTTAGCTGTAACTACAGTAACCAGACATTCTGGATTGTCTGATTATCCTGATTTCAAAATATCTGCAAAATACTCAAATTACTTCAACAGAATTAAGATATTCTGGATTTGCTGCCAAAACATCTTTCACCCTGTTTTGTTTCAGGTTATATTACGTTTTGTTCCTTGAAATTCTTTTCTTGGCTGCCGTTTTCATTTCATCAAGTTTTTCCCTGAACCCGACTTTTAAGACATTGAAAGTAAAATGTGATAAAAACGTCTTCAGCGACAGACGAAACCTTCAACATCAGAGCAAAGGACGACGAGCAGATCGTCATCAGGAGAGATTTCAACCAACAGCCGACGTAACGAGGTGTCAAATAAATCTGTCAGCTCGCACGGCGGCCTCCGCCTGCTCCCCGCTGACTGAGTGTGTGCGTGTGTGCGTGTGCTCTGTGTTGTCGTCGTGTTTGCCGACTGTACGGCGAAACAAGGCTTAGTGTGTTGAAGTGTGTATTTTTAGCTTAACAAGGCTCAGTGTGTATCCTGTGACCAATATGGTGGAGTACACATACACACATACAATACACATGTGCACACAAACACAAAACCTTTCCCACATAGTTTTATGGGTTTTCTGAAATGTGAGCTGTGAATGAAAAAAATCACTTAATTCACCATTAAGAGATAAAATTGTAAATGAGTTAAATTCTCATTTAATATATTATAGTATAATATTGACATTTGAATGAAAAATCACATTTCACATTCTGAATACAACAGCTCAGATTTGTGTTTATTTGTGTTTTTCTTATTTTATTACAATCAAATAAATAAATGCATCACATAGAACAATATATCATATCCCCTAAAACAACTTTCACTCAGAAAATGGTACACTTGAATTTAACAATTATAGTTTTGACTTACTGTATTTAAAATGTATGATTTAAGATTTGTATATTAGCATGTTGTGGTAATATTGTATGTATTTCTTTGGCCAATTGTTCGTTAAAATAAAATATCTAATATATCTAATATCTAAAGAAAGACAAGTTTGATCTCTCCTCTAAAAATGACATTTATAATAATAAATAAGGTTTCATATATATGTCAAATAATTCAATAATTCAAGATAACAATAAAGTAAAAGTGAGATCTCTGATAACAAAGATCTCTCTGATCTCTTTGATGGCCGTTTGTTAAAGGATACTTTACTCGTGTCCTCGTCTCCTTGTACCCTTGTATCCTTGTGTCCTCCTGTCCGGCAGAGGACGGAGAAGAAAATAAAAGATGGCCGCCTGTGACTTCCTGTTGTCTGGTGATTGTGATTAGAAACAAACATGAATCCATCCAACTCATGGACCTTTACAGGTGTGATTATATCTGCACATCAACACAACGTATTGATCTACACAGACAAAACGCACACATTAAAAACTGTACAATCAACTATTTAGAAAAAATGCAGTAAAATAAAAACAGAACACATTTAATATTTTGTATCTGATGAGCAACAATTCATAACTTTTATATTAATATAATATAATTCGTAGAAACTTTAGCGGCTGCAGTTATATTCCCAGGTTAGTTTTATTTTTTATAATACTGACATTTATTTAAAATCTTTATTTCATGTGAGCTAATTGAATGAGAACAGCAGTGGCTTCAGGCGGGTTTCTCAATAAATCATTAGATAAATAGACAATAGATGGATAGATAAATAAATAAATGGGAGTATGAATTTCAAAACAATACAGTGAAAATTCAGTGAAATACTCACTGATGAATGTGTAGGCTAAATAAACAAATCAAATGCAAAATCCCTATTTTTTCCAAATTATATGTGTTAGTATTATAATTCTGTTTAAAATTTCTTAGAATGTTCCAGATACAAGTTAAATTTTAGAGCAGGGACAAAATATTAATTTAGGTTTGAATATTACTGCGAAAATATAAATCAATGAATAATTATTCAGGAAAACACTTTTTACATTTTATCATTTCTAATAAATCAATAATTACGACGTAATTCAAAGCAGATGTTCGTCAACAGCAGCATGGATTTATACATGTAGTTGTGTTTATATACATGTATCTATATTTTTATACATGTATCTGTGTTGATGTACATGTATCTATATTTATTTGCATGTATCTATATTTATAAACATGTATCTATATGTATACATACACATTTATCTGTTTTTTTGTAATGTATCTATATTTATTTACATGTATCTGTGTTTAAAAACATGTATCTATATTTATAAACATACACGTGTATTCATATGTAGCTCTGTGTATGTAAATGCTGATAATACATATAATCACAGATAATGTATTTATATACAGATACTTGTATCTGTATATAAATACATTATCTGTATTTGTGTCTACATATCAGTGGTCAGAAGCTGCTCCTGATGGGATGTTTATTGGCGACAGTCTGAACTTCATTCACAAGCAATCCAGCAATTTCTCTGCCAGCCTTTGTCTGCCGTCTTTTCCCTTCCCTGCCTCTCTGTGGGCGAGGAGGGGGAGGCCGATGGAGATGGAGGAGGGCGATGAGATGGAGGAGGGCGATGAGATGGAGGAGGGTGATGGGTGGTGGTTTGTTGCCCCTCAATATGTTGTGATGGAAGACTTGGTTCTCCAGAAGGAGCGTCCGCCTGGACAGACAGGAACCAGCATTGATCTGTTTGGCATCAGGCGTCTCCACACAGTGCTGATCAGGCTGCAGCGACAACACACACACACACAGACACACACACACGCACACACACGCACACGCACACACACACGCACGCACACACGCACACGCACACACGCACACACACACGCACGCACACAGACACACACACACACGCACGCACACACACAAGCACACAGACACACACACACGCACACACACACACGCACACAGACACACACACAGACACACACACACACACACACACACGCACACACACACAGACACACACACGCACACAGTTGCCTCTCTTCTGCTGGCGATGCCCACATTTAATGTTTTTTCTGAGAGAGCATTTAAGTGCGAGTCCTGATGTGTGAAAGCCTGTTGGGAGGAGGGGAAGCAGAGATGATCCCAGATCCTGATCCTCTATGTGGACCAGTCTGTTAATCCTGCTCGTCTATGGACCTCCATCAGTAATCGAGATCATCAGAGAGAAGATGGTCTGTTTCCACAGAGTTCTTTTAACCAGAACCGCCAGACCCTCCAGCAGAGACCAGTCCACCCTGGACAGACCCAGACCCTCCAGCAGAGACCAGTCCACCCTGGACAGACCCAGATCCTCCTGCAGAGACCAGTCCACCCTGGACAGACCCAGATCCTCCTGCAGAGACCAGTCCACCCTGGACAGACCCAGATCCTCCAGCAGAGACCAGTCCACCATGGACAGACCCAGATCCTCCAGCAGAGACCAGTCCACCATGGACAGACCCAGATCCTCCAGCAGAGACCAGTCCACCAAGGACAGACCCAGATCCTCCTGCAGAGACCAGTCCACCCTGGACAGACCCAGATCCTCCAGCAGAGACTAGTCCATGGACAGGCCCTGGAGCCTTGAATGCACATTCAAGGCTGCCCCCCCAGAGCCAGGCCCAGGGGGGGCAGACTGTGAGACCCTGTTGCAGTAGAATGAGAGATTTTCTAAATGAACCCTGCAGACACTTTACTCCACATCAATGGTCAATAAAGTACCGTTAAGTTAAAGTAGTAACACCAAAGTAATAAAGTAGCTCTGTGTATTGCTAATAGGGAAGACTTGAAGCGGAGGACTTCCATGACGTACACTGGATGGAGTAAACCATCACCTCAACACTAGACCACCAAGCACCAGGATCCCGCTTACAGTCTCTCTGAGGTAAACTGTTGTTTTAGTCTAAGATACTATAGACATATTTTATTGAGTTCACTGCTATTAAATCCTCAGAGTTCAAACGTAAAACAGTGAAACAGCGTATATGTATAGGGCTTTTATTGTGAAAGAGGAAGGAGTTGATTTGTACTTAGCTCCTTAAACAACCACTGGACCTTCATTTACGAAAGGAAATGAGATAATTCCGTCCCACAATCCCCTGCGGCTGCAATATTTAAATTTCGCCGTGACAGACTGACTTCACCAACGTGAGTCTCCCGTTCATTTTTCCTAGATCCTCATCAATTCTCCTAACGTTTCCTTGACCCTGAGACGTTTTCCACAGGGGTCAAGGAACAGATGTTAGGGGGTCATTTTTTGATCAGCGATAACGACTGTAGGCATCTTGCCTTTTTTACAACCAGTGAACAGGAAGTGACCATATATGGACTGAGGAGGACACAGAGACGCTATATACGTCTCCATTAGAGACGCTGTATGTGCCTCTATTAGAGACCTGTCAATCAGCATGTAGCCCCGCCCTAAAGCGTCCTCTGCTTCATGGTCTGTTTGACTCTAAATGGACCATAAGTCACTAAATTAACATCATGTTGTGTTGAAGAAGACTTGAAACTAGAGACTGAGACATAAACTCATGTTTATAATGTTTACTGAGGGAATAAATCAGTCATTTCCTCATAGACGTCTATGGGAGCAGAGTCACGCTCTGGAGGTCAACACAGAGACTCAGAATCTTCAGCCGGAGGAAACAGAAGCTTTTTGATATTCTCATCTGTGGTGATGTCAGAGTGAAGTGGGCTCCCTTTTGTAAAGATAAAAACGTACATTGTGTTGCACTGACTCTCAAAGACTCTCTGGTGTGTTTCTGACAGTTCAGAACCTGCAGAGATGATGGTTGTAATTTCTCAGTTTAATGAGTCCTGATTGCTGGAAAACGTCTGGAGCCTTCAGTCTGACAAGGTTTTTCCTCAGTAAATCAACCAGAATGCCATAAAGGACCAAAAGTATCAGTGTTTTTCTCCTTGTGTTGTTCTGTGTTGGGAAATTGTTTTCAACCCAGTTTAAAGTGATTCATGTTCAAACACGGAAATGTCAAAGGGAGAAAACTCTAAAAGTACACCGACGCAGCAGAGACACAGTGCCATTAGAGGTCATATGAAGATCTCTAGAGGTCATCGACACACTAAATCATGATATTAAAAATGTTGGTGACATTACAAATCACACAGTGGGTGAGATTTGTGATGATTACTGTGACGTGTTTGGGATCCAACAGAATCAATAAATGATATCAACACTATAGTGTAGCATGTTTTTATATTTCACCTGGTCTGATGTAGTGTGATTGGGTATGACGTGGTCAGGTCTCTTAAGTTTCGGTACGACTTGGTCTGGTATGGCCAGGTCTCCTCTGGTCTGTTTTGGTTTGGTTTAGTAGGACCTGGTCTGGTCTGGTTCAGGACTCCAGCCCCTTAGAGGTCTGTTTAACCACAAACGCTGTATCTCACTTCCTTCAACCGCCCACCTGACTCCCGCTGCAGGACACAATGGATTTACCAACCATGAAGCTATCAAGATCTTTTGTTTTCAAAATATTTCTGTGGGCCCTTTTTTCCCTAATTGCCTGTCAAAATCGACTTGGCTGCCGTCGGTATGTAGAAAGGAGAGCCGCGCACGCCGTTCATTAATTCATACCGCCTCTATTCAGACTGGATTTGGATTTCACAACCCTGCAGATAAAACACGCCAACATGTTCACATGAGCGCCGAATGATTTAAATGAAAAAAAGGAAGAAATCACACTCGACTCGACGGTTGATCTTATGGTTCCACTCCGAAGCAGCTCCCTGTTCATCCTGCAGCCGGTTTCTGGGTCATTCCTTTCGCCTCCCACAGGTGACTCACGACATCCAGTGTCACAATAATTGCGACAACGATGTCAACCCGCTTATTTATGAAAATAGCAGGGAGGTTTGTGGTCACCTCTCCTCCTCAAGACAAACCTCTCTGGACCTGCACTTAACACAGAAGACGGCACCATTTGGATCTTTCTTTGTCCATTGAATAAAACCGTGAGATGCCAGAGATCTGATCTGAAACAAAGCAATACTGAAGGATGGATTCATCATCAGTAATATATGTAAATAACGATTTGAAGTCCTTAAAATGTCCCAAAATGTTGCCCTAAATATGTGTATTAAAGAAGCAGTCAGTCACGGGTACGTTTCTGTATTAAATGTCTTATCTTGCTTGATGATACGTGTGCGTTTATTGTCCCGTATTTTCTGAGTTGTCTTCAATGCAGCATCCCATGCAAATGATCCTCCCCGAATTCTGTGAAGACTCGTCCTGTAGATGCGAAGGTACCGATGAGACTGGGAGGTTTCCATCTAGATACTTTACGCCACCTCGCCTCCCGTATCGACCCCCCCAGCAGCACACTGCTCCTGCTGTGTGGGCTCAGGGATAAGTTGTCTCAGGACCTGTACCTGTGCAATGGCCAAACGCTGAATCATCTTCTTCTAAAGGATGTTAGGTAGCAAAAGCTACCAGGTAGCTAAGCAGTTAAAGCTATAACTAAAGTAGCTAAAAGGTACCAAACGCATCGGCCAGCTAAAGACTTGAAGCTAAATTATATTAGATTGCCAATCTTCAAATAGGGCTTCAAGAAGCTAAAGCTCCGGTACAGACCACGCTAAATAAGCTAATAGACATGATAGTAGCTGAAGACATCAGGGAGATTTAGCTACGGTAGGTTGTCATGTAGCTCAAGAGGCAAAAAGACACAAGAGCTAAAAAGCTAAATTAATATAAGGAAGATAAAGCTATGGTGGCTAAATTATTGATGCTAGTTTGGCTATAGTCCAAAAGATTACAAGGTTATTTATTGTCATTACTTTGCAACAAACGCAGTTTGTAGTAAGATACGCAAAAGGCTAAAGGACATTGAGCATCTAGCTTCAGAAAGCTACATTTCGTATGGTAGCCAAAGCTAAAGAGGCAAATGTCAAGCTAAACAGCGTTTAAGTAAATTAATGCAATTTTCCAGCTTTCTGCTCCAGCTCACTGGAGCAGATCAGTGTCTCTCTGCCCGGAGAGGCTCTCTTCATCCTGCCCACTGGGACCAGTGCCAGCGCTGGAGGACATGCTGGTTTCAGCAGCTGGAAGAAGTCCCGTCATGTATGTCAACCAGCGGAAAAACAGGGCGACTGGATGACAGGGTGACTGACTGGATGACGGGGTGACTGACTGACTGGATGACGGGGTAACTGACTGACTGCATGACGAGGTGACTGACTGGATGACAGGGTGACTGACTGGATGACGGGGTGACTGACTGGATGACGGGGTGACTGACTGACTGGATGACGGGGTGACTGACTGGATGACGGGGTGACTGACTGGATGAAGGGGTGACTGACTGGATGAAGGGGTGACTGACTGGATGACAGGGTGATTGACTGGATGACGGGGTGACTGACTGGATGACGGGGTGACTGACAGGATGAAGGGGTGACTGACTGGATGACAGGGTGACTGACTGGATGACGGGGTGACTGACTGGATGACGGGGTGACTGACAGGATGAAGGGGTGACTGACTGGATGACAGGGTGACTGACTGGATGACGGGGTGACTGACTGACTGGATGACGGGGTGACTGACTGGATGACGGGGTGACTGACTGACTGGATGACGGGGTGACTGACTGGATGACGGGGTGACTGACTGACTGGATGACGGGGTGACTGACTGGATGACGGGGTGAATATGGCCTCTCCTTTGTTTGTTGAGAAGCAGCATGGACTAAATAACTGACGGAGCAGCGTTGAACCAGCAACCACAGTGTTTTGTTTTTGTAAATGGAGTCTGGTGTGTTTGAAGATAACTCGGACATCAGCAGGAAGATCTCTGCCTGACAGGAACGTAGATAGAACCCTGAGACCACTGCAGTAATCAGACAGACCTCAGGCCGTACCAGAGAGCAGTCACACTACCTGAAGGATTCTCAGGTTACCAGCAGGGAGGAGGCAGCGACGTGCCTCAACAGAGATATCAATTGTTCAGCACTTCGGCAAACGTGTCATGTTGAGTACACACACACACACACACACACACACACACACACACACACACACACACACACACACACACACACACACACACACACACCTGCAGCCCAGGTTTCAGAGCCGTGCAGATCTGTGATTGGAAATGAGGTGGCTAATTAGCCAAACCTGCTCTACCGCTCCCTCGCTGCTCAGATCTACTCCCCCCCTCTGTGCGGTGGACTGGATTACTTTGAGTGTCGGAGGAGAAACCAGGCGTCACGTCGGGGATTCATTCCAGAACAAACGCCCACCTCTAAGCCGCCGAGGGAGGAAAAGAAGACGAAGAAAAGGTGTGGCCTTTATTATTTGTGTTACCTAAACACACAGGCAGGTTTTGCTCCTTTGGCATCCATAGTTTAGTGTTGTTATGTAATGATAGACAGTGTGGTTCTTCAGTAAA
This sequence comes from Gasterosteus aculeatus, assembly GCF_964276395.1. NCBI lineage: Eukaryota > Metazoa > Chordata > Actinopteri > Perciformes > Gasterosteidae > Gasterosteus > Gasterosteus aculeatus. The sequence continues at coordinate 629,381 of NC_135703.1, forward strand.
CATCTCGCCTATCTTTTATTTTTTAATATCACTGGGAACTTTATGGTCTTATAGACAATTTTAATTCCTCATTTCTATGTATTTATACATTGAAATCTCTCTGTAACTTTGAGTCTAACAGGAACAAACAGTATATGCAGAAAGTGTATTTTGTATTGATGTATAATTACTCTCAGTGGGTCGCACGGATCGTACTTCCTGTCCTTTGAGCTCACAGTGTGACCTCTGGGCAATGAACAGAGGTCACATCCATCCGCTTCAGATAATAACATTTAAGTTGAAGACTTATTTCATTTATTTCAGGTTGGATGAGGTTCTGCAGTCTCTTGTCTTAGAGACGCTCTCTGGGTCCATCACAGGCTCCTGATGATCCTGATTTCCACTGAAGATGTCTGGAGGACATTTGGGGGATTTCCAGTACAACTCAGGTGATATTATGTGTTTTCTTCCATCTATCAACCATATTGCTTTGTGATATGAAACAATAACAACAGAAGGAACAATATCAACAGCTTTTAATACCACGATATAAATGTATTTAATGGGCTCAATCAGTGGGTTATATGATATTATTGATATCATTATTATTATTATTACGGGGTCGATGGTGTAAAGAGGGAGCGCTGGGAAGGTTGGTGGTTCGAGCACCGGCTGCTCCATGTCCCATGTTGAAGTGTCCCTGAGCAAGACACCAAACCCCCAATTGCTTCCTGGGCAAAAATGTAAGAAGTCATACGGGTTAAAGTGTAATGTAAGGGCTTTGGATAAAGGCCTCAGCTAAATGACCCGCAATGTAATAAATATTATCCGGTAGCGTAACTATCACATCCCATCCTGGTCCTCTGAGGACGAAGCCCGGCGACTCCTCCGCCGGCAGCAGGTCGGCTTTATGTTTTTAAGTGTTGTGATGAAATGATGCTCATCCTTCATGCTCCCCACAGGATGAGCCGTGGGATTTCATTTGACCTTCTGATAATGATTAGAATACGTTAAGATGAAGTGGATCGTGACCTCCTGGCACATGAGGAGCTCATCTTTAATCTCAGGTGGTTGTAATCGTTTGTGTCATCACACACACTTCTAATCTCTTTTCTGTCGTTTTGTTTTGGGGCCATATTGTTTCATAACTGTTCTCTTCTTCTTTTTCTCCTTAATCTCCTTCCTCCACCTCCTCCACCTCCTCCTCCACCTCCCTTCCTGCCTGTCTGTCAGCTGATGGAGAGGCGACAGCAAGTCTCCACGCCGTAAACCGATCCGCATCGCAGGGAGAGGGAGAGGATTCCTGATATGGATCTACCTCAGAAACCAGCCAAACAAAGCCTCACCTGTTTGCAGCGCCCTGCCTTGTTCCTCCTCCACCACCTCCTCCACCTGCTCCTCCACCTCCTCCTCCACTAGACTTCTAAATCCACTTTGTCAGTTGGTGCCTTCTCTCTTCTGGTTGTTTGATACACAGAAATACCTGTTAGTAGCTGTCGCTCCTTCCTTCCAAATACCTCCACCCTCCCTCCTCCTCCTCCTCCGGAACTGAAATCTCCCCTCTTACCCTCCCCCCTTCCTCCATTTTGGGTGTCCCAAATCAGGCCCCCCGGGGCAGATCCCAGACATAAAAGTTAGCATTGAGGAGCCGAGTGTCCGATATCAGTTAATGTGAGATACAACTAATTAGTCCATTATCAGACCGGCTCATAAACTGCCACCACTCAAAGGTCGTTTATTATTAATCAGAGGGGGCCGGGGGGCCGGGGGGCCGGGGGGCCGGGGGGCCGGGGGGCCGGGGGCTTGTTCTACATATCAAGATTAGTTTCAAACTAACCCTGTTGGATGACTGAAGCCTGTAAGCACCACACACACACACACACACACACACACACACACACACACACACACACACACACACACACACACACACACACACACAGGAAGTTGCTCAGAGGTCCGTATTCAATGAAATGGTTCTGATGACACTGAATGTGCTTATTGAACGGATTCTCTCAATAAACAGGATCATTTGTTCACTTTAATAAAACGCTTTGTTTGGCTGGAAAATAAAAATAAAGTATAGATTGTAGAAAAAGAGATAGTAGAATGTGACAACAAATGAATGACAATAAGTTGTATTTTAACAAAGTATCACCATCACATGTTTTAAATAAAAGTGCATCAGCTGCTCCTTCTTCTCCATCTCATGACGCTCCACCTCCATGCTATACTCCACCTCCACGTTACCTCCACTTCCATGCACCACCGCCCCGCCTCCACCTCCACGCGCTCTGAATCTGGAACAAAGTCTGTGTCCATGTCACGTTGGAGTATTCATCAAGATATTTTTAAACTGAAAATGTTCTTCTCTTTAAGATCTTAAAGCAGGAAGGAAAGAAAAGGGAAACATTTTGGACTGAACATCTGTGTACGAAGGATGAGCTGCTGCTGCTGTTATTAAAGCCGCCACGTCTCTGAGCATCAAGTCATCATTACGATGTGAAGGAACGTTCTCGTCTCGTGTTCCTGCAGACCCCTGAATGGAGCGCTCATGTGACAGGAAGTGGAAGTTAACGTAAATGATGCATCTCAGGGCCTTCTGACCAACGCTAAAGGAAACAATGTCACATGATCCGAGCAGAGCAGAGAACCAAGACGAAAGAGAAGGACCAGGGCCAACGGGGTCATGAAGCTCGCAGGCATCGAGGTGTTCTCACAATATCGTATTAAAGCTTGTGCTTAATAACACAAACTCTATAGATGTGCTATAACAATGTTTCCCTCCAAACAGCATCATCATGTTTACCCACAAACCCTGCACCTCTAAAACACACACACACACACACACACACACACACACACACACACACACACACACACACACACACTCTGCAGCGAGCTGCCTCACCCATGCTGTGTATTTACCTCAGTAATCAGAGTCCATGCAAGTGTTGTGTCTTTACGTTTTGGAGGTGCTATGTCATTTACTCACACACACACAGACACACACACACACACACACACACACACTCAGCAGGAGTCTGACGGGAGGAAAAACACTTGCTTACTGTAAGAAACAACCTTTTCTTTGTATTTTTCCGTCTCTTTTCTCAGCTTCGCTTTACAGTGAAACTCATGACATTGATGCTTTTTATCATTCAGACACGGAAGCTTTATTCTGTATGTTTGCTCAGGTAGTTTGACGCTTTAACTCAATGTTATGCTGCTAATGCTACTTCACAGTACACATATGCAGTACTTTTTACAGCACAGCATTTAAATCCACCACAGTGAGTTTTAAATGTAGTATAAAAGTATTTTCACTTGAAAATAAAGTAACACATTTGTACTGACAATATCCCAAATGAGGAAGACGCAGACATCGAACTGTCAATCACATCGACCTGTCAATCACACAGAGTTTTCAACACGTCTCTGTTATACGCATGTTAAAATAACGTATTGATTTTGGCATGTTACAAGTGGACGTAGTCATGGTAACGTCATAGTGCTCTACGCCAACTTGTTCATTTTTGATCAACCAGTGAACAGGAAGTGACCATATAAGGACTGAGGAGGACGTAGAGACAATGCATATATTGGGTAGAGACCTGTCAATCAGCGTGTAGCCCCGCCCTTAAGCGTCCCCTGCTTCATAGTCTGTTTGACTCTAAATGGACCATCAGTCACTAAATGAACATCATGTTGTGTTGAAGAAGACTTGAAACTAGAGACCGAGACATAAACTCATGTTTACAATGTTTACTGAGGGAATAAATCCAGAGAGAAGTGGAGTCATTTCCTCATAGACGTCTATGGGAGCAGAGGAGTCGCCCCCTGCTGGTCACTACAGAGAAGTAGAGTCATTTCCTCATAGACGTCTATGGGAGCAGAGGAGTCGCCCCCTGCTGGTCACTACAGAGAAGTAGAGTCGTTTCCTCATAGACGTCTATGGGAGCAGAGGAGTCGCCCCCTGCTGGTCACTACAGAGAAGTAGAGTCATTTCCTCATAGACGTCTATGGGAGCAGAGGAGTCGCCCCCTGCTGGTCACTACAGAGAAGTAGAGTCATTTCCTCATAGACGTCTATGGGAGCAGAGGAGTCGCCCCCTGCTGGTCACTACAGAGAAGTAGAGTCATTTCCTCATAGACGTCTATGAGAGCAGAGGAGTCGCCCCCTGCTGGTCACTACAGAGAAGTAGAGTCATTTCCTCATAGACGTCTATGGGAGCAGAGGAGTCGCCCCCTGCTGGTCACTACAGAGAAGTAGAGTCATTTCCTCATAGACGTCTATGGGAGCAGAGGAGTCTCCCCCTGCTGGTCACTACAGAGAAGTAGAGTCATTTCCTCATAGACGTCTATGGGAGCAGAGGAGTCGCCCCCTGCTGGTCACCACACAGAATGCAGCTTTAACACGTGACGCTCTGACTTGACTTTGAATAACTGAAGGTTGTCCTGGGCTTCAATAATATTCTCAGAGTTTCTTTCATCTTTTTGTCCCGGTTTTGTCTGGTACTCTTCCGACCCGGTTTGGTCCAGTTATATTTCGTCCGGTATTCTCTGGTAAATCTTTGTTTGGCGACGTGGGGTAACAACCTTCCCTGTCCTGCTGTTAAAGTGTGGTAGAGTGTGTGTTTGTATGTGTGTGTGTGCGTGCGGATGTCGCCCTCCTCGGTGACACTACGAGACAACAGCTCGTTAATGGAGACGATGTGGCGGATCGCCGGCTTTTGTTTTTCCTCCTAATGAGACGGCGCTTTGTTCGGCTGAAACAAAAACCGGAGCGGCATCACTGTCGGCATCACGCTCGTGGCTGACGTCTTTCCTCAAATCAATATTGTTGTATTATTGCTTTCACACGCCTTTGTTTATCCAGGGGGGGGCGGGGCTCTGACCAGGAGCCGCCCACTCAGCCTCCCCAGAGTCCACAAAAAGGAAACGAGTCATCATTCGAGAGAGAGGATTCTTTATTCATGATTTACTTTTAGTCCTCATGACAAGAAGTCCACCTTTTAGTGAGTCAATTTAGTGTATGTACTTAAGTACACCAATACATCTCAGAGATAAGTACTTATCTAGTAAGATATACGTACTCCTCTGTCCCACATGTCAGCCGTGTAAATATATGAATGATTTTAACTCTCCTACATCCCGAAGGTAAAAATACGATCTGTTCAAAATCTCAAAATGTATAAAAACGTATCTGTTGTACCTCTCAGAGGTAAACATTCCTACCTGTACTGCATTTGGAGGTACAAATACTGTACTACATCTCAGACTTACATAAACTGTCTTAGCTCTTCGCTTCATGTTTTACCAACAGTCTCTCTGAGTTTACAGACACAAAGACTTCGACTTCAAATCCCCGAGCTGCTCTGGTCTCTGGGGTTCATATTTAACACAAATCACTGTTTCTGTTTGTATGTCTGTGTGTGTGTCTCTCTGTGTGTGTGTGTGTGTGTGTGTGTCTGTGTGTGTGTGTGTGTAGGTAATCGGGGGAATTCAACAACTCTCCAACAGTCTGTCACTGTTTGTCTCTTTGTCTCTTTGTTTCCCTACTTGCAGTTTGATCCAACGATTATATTTCATTGTGTTTAATAAAAGCTCAGTCATTTTCAAACATGTGTGGTCCAAAAATACAAAACATTTTTGTCAGGACTAAAAAAACAGAATACTGGACTAAACCAGGACTAAAATACCAGGGAGTACTGGACTAAACCAGGACTAAAATACCAGAGAATACTGGACTAAACCAGGACTAACATACCAGGGAGTACTGGACTAAACCAGGACTAAAATACCAGAGAATACTGGATTAAACCAGGACTAAAATACCAGAGAATACTGGACTAAACCAGGACTAACATACCAGGGAGTACTGGACTAAACCAGGACTAAAATACCAGGGCGTACTGGACTAAACCAGGACTAAAATACCAGGGAGTACTGGACTAAACCAGGACTAAAATACCAGAGAATACTGGATTAAACCAGGACTAACATACCAGGGAGTACTGGACTAAACCAGGACTAAAATACCAGAGAATACTGGATTAAACCAGGACTAAAATACCAGAGAATACTGGACTAAACCAGGACTAACATACCAGGGAGTACTGGACTAAACCAGGACTAAAATACCAGGGCGTACTGGACTAAACCAGGACTAAAATACCAGGGAGTACTGGACTAAACCAGGACTAAAATACCAGAGAATACTGGACTAAACCAGGACTAACATACCAGGGAGTACTGGACTAAACCAGGACTAAAATACCAGAGAATACTGGATTAAACCAGGACTAAAATACCAGAGAATACTGGACTAAACCAGGACTAACATACCAGGGAGTACTGGACTAAACCAGGACTAAAATACCAGGGCGTACTGGACTAAACCAGGACTAAAATACCAGGGAGTACTGGACTAAACCAGGACTAAAATACCAGAGAATACTGGACTAAACCAGGACTAACATACCAGGGAGTACTGGACTAAACCAGGACTAAAATACCAGAGAATACTGGATTAAACCAGGACTAAAATACCAGAGAATACTGGACTAAACCAGGACTAACATACCAGGGAGTACTGGACTAAACCAGGACTAAAATACCAGGGCGTACTGGACTAAACCAGGACTAAAATACCAGGGAGTACTGGACTAAACCAGGACTAAAATACCAGAGAATACTGGATTAAACCAGGACTAACATACCAGGGAGTACTGGACTAAACCAGGACTAAAATACCAGAGAATACTGGATTAAACCAGGACTAAAATACCAGAGAATACTGGACTAAACCAGGACTAACATACCAGGGAGTACTGGACTAAACCAGGACTAAAATACCAGGGCGTACTGGACTAAACCAGGACTAAAATACCAGGGAGTACTGGACTAAACCAGGACTAAAATACCAGAGAATACTGGACTAAACCAGGACTAACATACCAGGGAGTACTGGACTAAACCAGGACTAAAATACCAGAGAATACTGGATTAAACCAGGACTAAAATACCAGAGAATACTGGACTAAACCAGGACTAACATACCAGGGAGTACTGGACTAAACCAGGACTAAAATACCAGGGCGTACTGGACTAAACCAGGACTAAAATACCAGGGAGTACTGGACTAAACCAGGACTAAAATACCAGAGAATACTGGATTAAACCAGGACTAACATACCAGGGAGTACTGGACTAAACCAGGACTAAAATACCAGAGAATACTGGATTAAACCAGGACTAAAATACCAGAGAATACTGGACTAAACCAGGACTAACATACCAGGGAGTACTGGACTAAACCAGGACTAAAATACCAGGGCGTACTGGACTAAACCAGGTCTAAAATACCAGGGAGTACTGGACTAAACCAGGACTAAAATACCAGAGAATACTGGACTAAACCAGGACTAAAATACCAGGGAGTACTGAACTAAACCAGGACTAAAATACCAGAGAATACTGGACTAAACCAGGACTAACATACCAGGGAGTACTGGACTAAACCAGGACTAAAATACCAGGGAGTACTGGACTAAACCAGGACTAAAATACCAGAGAATACTGGACTAAACCAGGACTAAAATACCAGAGAATCCTGGACTAAACCAGGACTAACATACCAGGGAGTACTGGACTAAACCAGGACTAACATACCAGGGAGTACTGGACTAAACCAGGACTAAAATACCAGGGAGTACTGGACTAAACCAGGACTAAAATACCAGGGAGTACTGGACTAAACCAGGACTAACATACCAGGGAGTACTGGACCAAACCAGGACTAAAATACCAGAGAATACTGGACTAAACCAGGACTAACATACCAGGGAGTACTGGACTAAACCAGGACTAAAATACCAGGGAGTACTGGACTAAATCAGGACTAAAATACCAGATAATACTGGACTAAACCAGGACTAAAATACCAGAGAATACTGGACTAAACCAGGACTAACATACCAGGGAGTACTGGACTAAACCAGGACTAACATACCAGGGAGTACTGGACTAAACCAGGACTAACATACCAGGGAGTACTGGACCAAACCAGGACTAACATACCAGGGAGTACTGGACCAAACCAGGACTAACATACCAGGGAGTACTGGACCAAACCAGGACTAAATTACAACAGCATGCTGACTAAACCAAATACATTCATAGAAGAGGAGCATAGCAGCACCTGAAATGTGTCGGTAGTTTTCACTTGGATATGTACTGTTTGATGTATTGTCTGTGCTCTTTGTGCTAAGCTAGGCCACGTGCAACCTGGACGTATGTTTCTACACTAGATGTTTCAATCTCAAACATTTGGCTGAAAAAATATACTTGTTTTTTTCTTCTCTGTAACATCTGTCATCTTAAATATATATTACATACATCATAGATCAATAAAGAAACCAATAAAGAAGCGAGGTACAAAAAGACAAGAAACGGGCCTGTGTGTGTTTTCTGCAGCTCGTCTATGTAAAGTGAATCACTGCGTGCATGACAGTGTGTACATGCTTGTGTGTGTGTGTGTGTGAGTTAATCACTGTCAGACTACCATCGGGCCAGGTGGTGTTGTCTTTAAATCCAAGTCCCAGCTGTACCTGCTCCACCTAATAACCGTGTGTGTGTGTGAGTGTGTGAGTGTGTGTGTGTGTGTGTGTGAGTGTGTGTAAGTGTGTGTGTGTGAGAGAGAGTCTTGGGATGTGGTTGATGATCCAATTCACCGGAGGCAGAGGAGGCGGCGGCGTTTCCCACTCCCCCCAAATCACACCTCCACACCCTCAATACCCTCAACGCCATATTAAATCTTGTCACTGTTGTTTGTGTGTGTGTGTGTGTGTGTGTGTGTGTGTTTGAATTTTCACAGACCGCCATTTTCCCCCGTGAGCTCGTCTTTTTTTGTTTCATGTTTTTTCTCCTTGTTGCTCATCCCTCTTTTCTCTCTTTGTGTTTCTATTCCCCCCCATGACGTCTATGGAAGTAACACACATACAAACAACACACACACACACACACACACACACACACACACACACACACACACACACACACACACACACACTGTTTGGACAACAGTCTATTGTTACGACCAGCCAAAAGAGAAAGAGAGAGGGAGACTTTCACACAGACAACACACACACAAGACCCAGACAAGCTGATGTAGTGGAAGAAATATAATGTGTGTGTGTGTGTGTGTGTGTGTGTGTGTGTGTGTGTGTGTGTGTGTGTGCGTGACTCCTGGAGACAGGAGGTGGAGAGAGATAAAGAGAGAATCAAGATGTCTCATACGGATTTTTCTTTTTGTTTCTGTTTACTCTTTTTATAATAAAATAAATCCACAATAAAAGAGAAGCATATTTCTTCCGTTTGAACCCCGTCTGAACACAATACTCATACGTGCACGTGTGCAGTAAAGATGTACGTCAGACCAAGAGTTTGTGGAATATGAGGTGCTTTGTTATGAAGTCAAACAGAGAGAGAGAGATGCCAATCAACTGGTGTCTCTCTCTCTCTGCTCTCATCATCGGGGTCTCTGGTTTCCACGGTAACCGTCTCCGGGGCTGACAAACAGGCACGAAAATAACCAACAACAGAAATACACAAAAATGCAGAAATTGATCTGGAAAATAAACAAGATAGATTTTAAAATACGGACATTTACTCACAGCCTACACACACACACACACACACACACACACACACACACACGGTTCTGTGTTAGTCTGCCGTCTCAACGCTAATGTCTGTGTGTGTGTGAGTTTTACTGTGTGTGTGTGTGTGTGTTTGACGCCCGACACCAGCAGACAGGGAGAAGCTGTTTCTGTCATTTCAGCTTAACAAAGAGAAGTCTGCCGACACACACACACACACACACACACACACACACACACACACACACACACACACACACACACAGGGAGAGACCAGCTGGCGGTGTGTGTGTGTGTGTGTGTATTTTAGTTGTTTTTTGCTCAGGTGGTAAAGGTCCTGAAGGTAAGGGCCGAGGCCTGATGGGAGACGGTTACCGCGGTTACCGCTCTGTACTGCTGGATGAGTCCAAAATGTCCCCATTTGTCACAAGCTCGCAGACATTCTGGGGTCCGATGTAAATCCTCCTCATAACTCCAGATAAGAAAAGGAACGAAGGCTCCAACTGCTCGGGATGCTTCGACCTTTCAGCTCAACGCTCACCCCGCCACAATAAAACACCTGCTTTATGTTTCCACAGCGGTGCAGCAAAAACAGAGGAAGCAGCGGCACAGACTGTTAAAATAAAAAATAATAATGGCAACGGCGGCAAATAGCATCGCTATCGTCATCATCATCATCATCATCATCATCATCATCATCATCATAACGGCGTTCAGAATCGCCTACTTAGGATGCACTACTGGGGGTTTGGATGTCTCTCCGTCTGTCACCCCCCCCCCTCTTTGTGACGTGGCACCGACACCTGGGGAGATTGAACATCCCGCCACACAGAGAAACCCTTTTGTTACACTAAAATATGTTTCGCTATTTCCCCGCCGCCGCCATTACTGAGTGCATGTTTTTTTCTCCTTCTTCTTTTATAGCATTGTTATGCTCGGTACTCTCTCCCGCTTCTTTTTTCCTCTCCTGTCTGCCGGCTGCAGTAGGGTGGTGGTGGTGGTGGTGGTGTTGACGATGTCGGGAGGGAGGGGGGGGCAGAGGGGCGACGCATTAGCGGCGTTTTAGATGCGCCCGCGGCTGACAGCGGATATTAGCGGCCTTTTGTCAGAGAGCTGTCACTCACTCTTCAGCAGGCTGCAGACCGGCTTCGGATGAAATTGGCTTGCGAGCATCAGGACAATTGAGGGTGGGGGGGTTTAGAGGGTATTTTTTGGTGGGAGATACTTGTATGTGTGTGTGTCCCTCCTCCTCCTTCTTCTTCTTGAAGATGTAATGAGACAAAAGGTCTCTTTTGGATCTCTTCTAAACAATATTTTGCTTTATTTTATAGGTTGATCTCTGTCACAAAGCTGCATCCTCTGTAGTGACCAGCAGGGGGCGACTCCTCTGCTCCCATAGACGTCTATGAGGAAATGACTCTACTTCTCTGTAGTGACCAGCAGGGGGCGACTCCTCTGCTCCCATAGACGTCTATGAGGAAATGACTCTACTTCTCTGTAGTGACCAGCAGGGGGCGACTCCTCTGCTCCCATAGACGTCTATGAGGAAATGACTCTACCTCTCTGTAGTGACCAGCAGGGGGCGACTCCTCTGCTCCCATAGACGACTATGAGGAAATGACTCTACTTCTCTGTAGTGACCAGCAGGGGGCGACTCCTCTGCTCCCATAGACGTCTATGAGGAAATGACTCTACTTCTCTGTAGTGACCAGCAGGGGGCGACTCCTCTGCTCCCATAGACGTCTATGAGGAAATGACTCTACTTCTCTGTAGTGACCAGCAGGGGGCGACTCCTCTGCTCCCATAGACGTCTATGAGGAAATGACTCTACTTCTCTGTAGTGACCAGCAGGGGGCGACTCCTCTGCTCCCATAGACGTCTATGAGGAAATGACTCTACTTCTCTGTAGTGACCAGCAGGGGGCGACTCCTCTGCTCCCATAGACGTCTATGAGGAAATGACTCTACCTCTCTGTAGTGACCAGCAGGGGGCGACTCCTCTGCTCCCATAGACGACTATGAGGAAATGACTCTACTTCTCTGTAGTGACCAGCAGGGGGCGACTCCTCTGCTCCCATAGACGTCTATGAGGAAATGACTCTACTTCTCTGTAGTGACCAGCAGGGGGCGACTCCTCTGCTCCCATAGACGTCTATGAGGAAATGACTCTACTTCTCTGTAGTGACCAGCAGGGGGCGACTCCTCTGCTCCCATAGACGTCTATGAGGAAATGACTCTACTTCTCTGTAGTGACCAGCAGGGGGCGACTCCTCTGCTCCCATAGAAGTCTATGAGGAAATGACTCTACTTCTCTGTGGTGACCAGCAGGGGGCGACTCCTCTGCTCCCATAGAAGTCTATGAGGAAATGACTCTACTTCTCTGTGGTGACCAGCAGGGGGCGACTCCTCTGCTCCCATAGACGTCTATGAGGAAATGACTCTACTTCTCTCTGGATTTATTCCCTCAGTAAACATTGTAAACATGAGTTTATGTCTCAGTCTCTAGTTTCAAGTCTTCTTCAACACAACATGATGTTCATTTAGTGACTTATGGTCCATTTAGAGTCAAACAGACCATGAAGCAGGGGACGCTTTCGGGCTGATCTCTAAATGACCATAGAGCAGGGGAAACTGGAGGAGAGTTTTGATGCTTTAACATCTGGACAGTTGTGTGTTTGTGTAGCGTGTGTGTGTGGTTGTTAGACGATGCCTCTTGGTGGACTCTGAGGAGACTCGATGTTCTCACCCCTCAGTTCCTGGTTGCCAGACTGGGTTGGCACTGATGGATCAGTCTTAATATTTACCAGAATCCTTTGCAGTCTGTTGGTGATCTCTCTTCTTCTTCTCGACCTCCTGCTGAAGCTCCGAGTGTTTGGAGTCAGACTTCAGCGGCGCTGATCTATCGCACAAGTTCAGGAGCTTCAGCGCATCACTCAGCAGCTCACAAGGCGACGCACAACAGGGACAAAAAGCATGTGTGAGTGAGTGTGTGTGTGTGTGTGTGTGTGTGTGTCGACCATACTCGTCTCGTCCGTCAACAGCCCATTGGTGAACCCTTTTGGGGGCGGGACCTCCCTCCTACTTCCCTCTCTGACTCTTCAGGCATCAGATGAAGGTCTTAGATCTGGAGATCATTTTAAGTTATTCTGTTTGTTTTTCCACTAAATAATACAACTTACACTTGGACTCCACCCATTGGCAGAGAAGAGTATTTGTTTATCCTGCCTTGGAGTTTAAGATAATCTGCAGATTGAATAAACCGGTAAAACAAGGGAAGTGATGTGAGTATGTACACGTGTGTGTATGTAAGTCTGATTCAAACCTTTGTCTGGTTCTCAACCACTAAAAGTATCATAATTCACTCAAAATACCCCAAATACTTTTTTTGCAGAACAATATGCACAACAGTATTGAGCTCATCTGAATGTAAATGAAGAGGCATCTCTGTTACATGGACCAAAAATATATAATAACCACACAGATCAGTGTTTGGATCTGACTCCTTCCTCCTCATCTCATGTTTTCATGTAAATTTGAACCAAATATCTTTTCACTAAAGATGTGAAAGTTCTCGAGTGGACGTGAAAATATGATGAGAATTTACTCGTTAGTCATGAATTTAGAACAGTTATGCAACAAATAAATGCAACAAAGAAACGTCACAGTTTATTTAAATGAGATATTGGTGTGAACATTTTATTCTTCGTCTTCTTTTGAATCTATAAACTTTTTTCGTTTTTGTCAAACGCAAAATCTGAACAAGATATTCTATTGACACCAATTAAAAGTTCATGTCCTCATTGACTTTATGTTTTTCATCGTCATCAAAGGAACAATCAATAGCGTCAGCTAAATGACCTGTAATGTAAAGTAATTAATATACCAGATGTTGAGGGCTCTTCCAGACTCTTTCGATCCAATTTTATGATTTTCATCAGCGAGTTCAACAGTAAATGTTTCTGTTAAAGGCAGTTCTATTAAAAATCATTATGAATCTTTCTTTTTCAATTCTTGGAGACAAAATGATGAAGTAAAACAACACCAGTTGAGTTCAGCAGTAGAGACCTGCCAATCAGCGTGTAGCCCCGCCCTAAAGCATCTCCTGCTTTATGGTCTATTAGAGACCTGCCAATCAGCGTGTAGCCCCGCCCTAAAGCATCTCCTGCTTTATGGTCTATTAGAGACCTGCCAATCAGCGTGTAGCCCCGCCCTAAAGCATCACCTGCTTTATGGTCTATTAGAGACCTGCCAATCAGCGTGTAGCCCCGCCCTAAAGCATCTCCTGCTTTATGGTCTATTAGAGACCTGCCAATCAGCGTGTAGCCCCGCCCTAAAGCATCTCCTGCTTTATGGTCTATTAGAGACCTGCCAATCAGCGTGTAGCCCCGCCCTAAAGCATCTCCTGCTTTATGGTCTATTAGAGACCTGCCAATCAGCGTGTAGCCCCGCCCTAAAGCATCTCCTGCCGTGGTCCGTCTGACTCTAAATGAGTCAAACAAAATGAACATCGAGTATCTTCAGAGTCCACAAAGAGGCATCGTCTAACAACCACACACACACACACACACACACACACACACACACACAGCGTATACAAACACACAACTGTCCAGATGTTAAAGCATCAACACTCTACTCTATCTGCTAACTGAGTTCTGTCATCCAACATGCTACGACGTTAGCAATGTTAGCAATACTGCCACCGAGTAGATGAAGTTTCCCCTGCTTTATGGTCTTTTAGAGACCTGTCAATCAGCATGTAGCCCCGCCCCCAAAGCATTCACTGCTTTATGGTCTGTTTGACTCTACAGGGGCCATAATTCACTAAATGAGTCCTGCAGTGGTCCTGCTTACTACTCGTCTTTGACATTGTTCCACATGCGTCCGCGGTCAGCGGCACAGTTCCTGGGGGGATGCGGTCGGGGCCAGCAGCCTGGTGGTCTGCGGCGAGCACAGCCTTGATGGCCACGCCCTGATCGAAGCGAGCGCAGAAGCTGTTCAGCTCGTCAGGGACAACCACCTGTGTAACTTTAGTCCAGACTAAAGAGGTTTAAAGTTATGAAGATTATTCGTGTTTAACGTCAGATTAAACCACATCAGCAGAAGATAACATCTGGTGCTCCTACAAAATGAAACCACATGAAATCAGAAAGTGTCGAGATCCTCCTCGTCTCCTCCTCGTCTCCTCCTCGTCTCCTCACCTCCTCAGCAGTGGGACAGGAAGTTGGCAACCCGCTAAATTAAAAGCTTTGTGTTTTCTCTGCTGGACGTCATGTCAGTTTGTACGAGATGTAGATGAACATCACACACGGACAGAAGTCACATGAATACGTTAACACACACACACACACACGGCGTCGCAACCCCCAACTGTGTGTGTCTGTGTGGTGACTAATATTTACCCACATTTTCATAGTGAAACACACACTCGCACGCACACACACACACACACACACACACACACACACACACACACACACACACACACACACACACACACTCAGGTCGGTGTGCCTGTGCACGTGTGTGCATGTGTAGAAACATGCTTGTACATCTATGGGAAGACACAACCACGCACACACAGACAACGCACACATACACACACACCCTCACACACACGCATGCACAAACACGCAGACACACACACAGACGAACGCACACATACAAACATACACACACCCTCACAAACACACACACACACACACAAACACAATCACGCACAAACACACACACAGCATTTCTCTACATATTTGAATTTGAATATTGGCGTCTCATTCATCTCAAACTGTTTGCTACCAGTTAGAAACAAAGAGGAAGAAGAAGAAGAAGAAGAAGAAGAAGCAGACGAAGAAGCAGAAGAAGAAGAAGAAGAAGAAGAAGAAGAAGAAGCAGAAGAAGCAGAAGAAGAAGAAGAAGCAGACGAAGAAGCAGAAGAAGAAGAAGAAGAAGAAGAAGAAGAAGAAGAAGCAGAAGAAGCAGAAGAAGAAGCAGAAGAAGAAGAAGAAGAAGAAGAAGAAGAAGAAGAAGAAGAGCTGCTGTTGTTTACAGTAATAACTGTTTTAAAACTTTTTCTTTTGCAACAATTTCTATTAACAAAACAAAGTTGCTGCTGTACAATTCTTCATTGGTTCCCACTCTTTACTGCTGTTACTTGTCTGACTGTTTGTAGACGGTTCATCTCTTTGAACTGGATCCGTCTCCAGGAGGACAATCTGCTCCTCCAAGACAACCCAAAGGGCCTAAAGGACAAGAAGGATCTAGAAGACCTAAAAGAGGAAACGGACGTAAAATACCTAAAGAGCCTAAAATACTTGAAGAACAAAATGATCTATAGAACCCCCCCCCCCCCCCCACACACACACCTCCCCGTGCTTTATGAGCGGCCAATTAGTTGCAGAGGTGAGACAAGTGCGTTACACGGTGTGGACGTGTGACACTGTGGATCTAATCCGCAACGTTAAAGACAGCCTCATTAGGAGAGAGCCCCCCCCTCTCTCTACGGGCCCCCGGTATAAGTGACCGTGATTGGGTCCATGGCCTTTCTCTCACTCAGACGGGTTTTCCACGGTTAATTGGTGCTGCCGCTGAATTGAGTCCATTCTCAGAGTGAGTGTGTGTGTGTGTGTGTGTGTGTGTGTGTGTGTGTGTGTGTGAGAGGTAATTGCTGTGAGCTTCAGAGGGCCAAAGTGTTGGTTTAGGGGCCCCTGACCTTTGGCCCCCCAACTCAAATCCCCCCCTCGCCTCTTTCTGTCCCCTCGCTCCTCGTGAGGAGTGTTTTGTTTTCTTTGTTTAGCGAAGAGCAATAATGATGATAGTACTACTGCTAATAATACTACTACTGCTATTAATACTATTTAAATGGCTCCTTGTGCATCTTAAGTACCTTTACT
The DNA here is from genome assembly GCF_964276395.1 of Gasterosteus aculeatus. NCBI lineage: Eukaryota > Metazoa > Chordata > Actinopteri > Perciformes > Gasterosteidae > Gasterosteus > Gasterosteus aculeatus. Next base: position 645,910 of record NC_135703.1, read on the forward strand.
GTTGGTACTTCAAGTGTATTTATATGCTCTTGTGGTTATTTTTACTTGAGTGAAATACTACTCAGTTCTGTTGTGTGTGTGTGTGTGTGTGCTTGCTAATCTGTGTCAGTCTGTTATGTGTACGGTTTCACTGTGTGTGTATCTGTGTGTGTATCTGTGTGTATCTGTGTGTGTATTTGTGTGTGTATCTGTGTGTGTATCTGTGTGTGTATTTGTGTGTATCTGTGTGTGTATTTGTGTGCATCTGTGTGTATCTGTGTGTGTATTTGTGTGTGTATCTGTGTGTGTATTTGTGTGTATCTGTGTGTGTATTTGTGTGTGTATCTGTGTGTGTATCTGTGTGTGTATTTGTGTGTATCTGTGTGTGTATTTGTGTGTATCTGTGTGTATTTGTGTGTGTATTTGTGTGTGTATCTGTGTGTGTATCTGTGTGTGTATCTGTGTGTGTATCTGTGTGTGTATTTGTGTGTATCTGTGTGTATTTGTGTGTGTATTTGTGTGTGTATCTGTGTGTGTATCTGTGTGTGTATCTGTGTGTGTATTTGTGTGTATCTGTGTGTGTATTTGTGTGTGTATCTGTGTGTGTATCTGTGTGTGTATTTGTGTGTATCTGTGTGTGTATTTGTGTTTATCTGTGTGTATCTGTGTGTGTATTTGTGTGTATCTGTGTGTATCTGTGTGTGTATCTGTGTGTGTATTTGTGTGTATCTGTGTGTGTATCTGTGTGTGTATTTGTGTGTATCTGTGTGTGTATTTGTGTGTGTATTTGTGTGTATCTGTGTGTATACCAGGTTCCACTTTCAGTCCGGGGGGCAGATTCAGCTCTTTTAAGATAAAACTTAAAACGTTCCTCTGTGATTGTGCCTATAGTTAGGGCTGGCTCAGGTCAGCCCGGACCGGCCCTTAGTTAAGCTGCTATAGGCTTAGAATGCTGGGGGACTTGTTAGGACACACCGAGCTCCTCTGTCACGCTCTCGTTCTACAATAATCCACGTTGTATTAATGCACATGACTAATTCACCTTCTTTCAGGGAGTTTTTTGTGTGTTTTCTCCCCTAGCAGGTCTCCGTAGATCGTGGTTCCTTCTGGACCCTGGTCCTGACACCTGCTGCTGCCCTCATTATCATCATCATTATTATTTTAGACATTAATCATATTACTGTCATCATAAACCAACATTACCCTCTCCTAAAGTCTCTGTGCTCTCCCTCCCCACAGGCTTCTGTGGATGGTGGTTCTATGTGATGGTGGTTCTATCTGATGGTGGTTCTATGTGATGGTGGTTCTATCTGATGGTGGTTCTATGTGATGGTGGTTCTATGTGATGGTGGTTCTATTCGATGGTGGTTCTATGTGATGGTGGTTCTATCTGATGGTGGTTCTATGTGATGGTGGTTCTATCTGATGGTGGTTCTATTCGATGGTGGTTCTATGTGATGGTGGTTCTATGTGATGGTGGTTCTATCTGATGGTGGTTCTATGTGATGGTGGTTCTATGTGATGGTGGTTCTATGTGATGGTGGTTCACTGAGGTTTCTTCCCTTTTTTCTCCATGGAGGGTTTTTCATTGTTGGGGATGTTCCTGTGCTGA